>NC_057805.1:368404518-368614618 GCF_018294505.1 Triticum aestivum
CCGTAGGAGGTGTGTTTCCTCCGTTTTGCGGTACGCCACACTCCTCCCGATCAACAGGACCCCCGTTTCGACCGTAGGAGGTCTGTTTCCTCCGTTTTGCGGTACGCCACACCCCTCCCCATGAACACGACACATTCCGTTGCCTCCCCATGAACACGATGACGACGCTGTTTCTCCGTTCCGACCCAGCCATGTACACGAGCCCTGGCCGTACGTATGCGCGCGTAGGTGTTTGAGACCCCGCCCGTATGTACACATACGTGGCCGTATTTTCTTTCTTGCACCCTGGCCGCTGTACGTACGTGTACATGCTACGTGCGCGCCTCTACTACGACACGTACGCGCCTCTACTACGACACGTGCGCGCCTCTACATCCACCAGTATATATGTACGTACACGTTCGCGACCAGAATGACAACGCTACATACGCTTCGACCAGGTGGGTCCTGACTGTCAGGCACTTCCTTGCCTGTGAAGATGTAGCTGGTGGGTCCCATCAGTCAGGGGGTGAATCGTTTTTTTTTGCCCGGACGCACTTCCTTGCGTGCGAAGATGTAGCTGGTGGGTCCCAGTAGTCAGGGGCAAATGTTTTTTTTCGCAAAATACGGTGGCCCGTCCGGTGGGTCCCCGCTGTCAGGTGGAGGAATAATTATTTTGCACGTAATAAGGAGGCACTTCCTTGCTGCGGCCGTGGACCCAGCTGTCAGCCTCTCCACGTACAGTCCACGTCCGATGGAAGCCGTTCCTTGACCACGCCGCGCCGAGAGCACCAGGGCGGTGGACGACGGTGAGGCCTAGGAAGGGGACGACGCGGAGCCGGGGAAGACGCGGCAGTGGATGCCCACGCATAGAGGAGTACGAGGGTTCACTGGTTCGCTGCGGTGTGAGGCTGCCGTCGCCGTAGAATAACAGGGGGTGTGGGTGAGTAGAGGGATGGCCTGGCCAGCGGTGGGAGTAGTAGGGGGTGGTGAGGCCTCCGCCGCATCGCAGCCGGCCACGGGAGGCAGGAGCACGAGGCACGACCGGCGCTGGTTTGGGCGGCTGGAGCAAGAAGACCAGAGGTTGAAGAAGCACTACGGCCGTTGGATGGACATCGTACGGTCACGGGAGCTAGAATCGTGCATATTGACTAAGTTGACAAAGCCCTCCGTCCCCGTCAACTTAGTAGGCCCACAAGTCAGCCTGCCACTATACTGGGTCCCAGCTAACAGGGGGGTATTCTTTTTTTTGTGCGTAATAAGGAGGCACTTCCTTGCGTGCGAAGATATAGGTGGTGGGTCCGAGCTGTCAGCGGCGGTAACGTTTTTTTGTGAAATACAGAGGCCCTTTTCGGTGGGTCCCTGATGTCAGGTGGAGGAATCATTATTTTGCGCGTAATAAGGAGGCATTTCCTTGCGTGCGGCCGTGGACCCAGCTGTCGGCCTCTCCATGTACAGTCCACTTCAGATGCATGTCGGTCGTTGACCACGTTGACCAGGCCGCGCCGAGAGCACCAGGGCGGTGGACGACAGCGAGGCCTAGGAAGGGAACGACACAGAGGCAGGGAAGACTCGGCAGTTGTTTCCCACGCGGAGGGGAGTACGACTGTACGAGGGTTTACTGGTTCGTCTGCCGTCGCCGGAGAATAACAGCAGGTGTGGGTGAGTAGAGGGATGGCTAGGCCAGCGATGGGAGTACGGTGGGGCGGTGAGGCCTGCGCAGCAGCAGAGCCGGCCGCGGGGAGGAGGGAGCAGGCAGTCCTGCCGGCGCTTGTTTGAGCGGCTGGAGCAGGAAGAGCATAGATTGAAGAAGCATGACGGCCGTTGGATGGCCATCCAATAGTCACTGCTTGTGCGTCAACCTTTTTTTTAGGAAAGCCTCAAATCTGTGGAAAACAGCATATCAATATAAAATCCAACAAATTCTCCACGCATAAAAATTAATGCAATTTAAAATCTCGAAATGAAAAAAAGATATTTGAAACTAATTGCCAGTTTGATGTGTTTTAAAAATGTACAGCCCATTTCTCATTACTGATGGGCCATTTTCTCGGCCAGCCGAATGAAAGCTCCCCTCGTCTTGAAAGATTTGCAGCCCAACAGGCCTGACAAAGCGACTTACTTGGCAAATCACAAAAAACTGGGTTGTGGCCGTGGACCCAGCTGCCAGCCTCTCCATGTACAGTACTCTTCCGATGGAAGTCGTTCCTTGACCACTTTGACCACGCCGCGCGGAGAGCACCACGGCGGTGGACGACGGCGAGGCCTAGGAAGGGGACGATGCAGAGCCAGGGAAGACGCGGCAGTGGAATCCCGCGCGGAGAGGAGTACGAGGGTTCACTGGTTCGGCTGCGGTGTGAGGCTGCCGTCGCCGCAGGGCCTGGCCAGCGGTGGCAATAGTAGGGGGCGGTGAGGCCTCCGCGGCAGCACAGCCGGCCACGGGAGGCAGGAGCATGCGGCACGACCGGCGCTGCTTTGGGCGGCTGGAGCAAGAAGACCAGAGGTTGAAGAAGCACTACGGCCGTTGGATGGACATCGTACGGTCACTGGAGCTAGAATCGTTCATATTGACTAAGTTGACAAAGCCCTTCGTCCCCGTCAACTTCGTAGGCCCACAAGTCAGCCTCCCACCAACGTGGGTCCCAGCTAGCCGGGGGAGTATTCATTTTTTTGTGCGTAATAAGGAGGCACTTCCGGTGGGTCTGAGCTGACAGCGGGGGGAATGTTATTTTTCGTGAAATACGGTGGCCCGTCAGGTGGGTCCCAGCAGTCAGGGGGCAAACGTTTTTTTCGCAAAATACGGTGGCCCGTCCAGTGGGTCCCTGCTGTCAGTTGGAGGAATCATTATTTTCCGTGTAATAAGGAGGCACTTACTTGCTACGGCCGTGGACCCAGCTGAGACTCTCCATGTACAGTATACTTCCGATGGAAGTCGTTCCTTGACCAAGTTGACCTCACCGCGTTCCGTTGCATGCATGCGTCCATGGGCGTGGTGCGTCCCCACTGTCAGCCTCTCACGTACAGTCATCTTCCGATGACTCTCGGTTGTTCACCACGTTGACCACACCGTGCCGAGCGCACCCAGACTGGAACGACCCGGAGATGGGGAAGACGGGGCAGTGGAGTCGCAGATGGAGAGGAGTGGGAAACTTCACTGGTTCGGGTGCGCGGCAGCACAGCCGTGGTGCCGCCCATGGGAGACAGGAGCAAGAACAGAGGTTGAAGAAGGAGCACGGCTGTTGGATTAACATCCAACGGTCGAGCTGCTAGAATCATTTGTTGATTAAGTTGACAAAGCCGTGCGTACACGTCCGCTTAGTAGGCCCACAAGTCAGTCACCAAATCTAACGGGTCCCAGCTGTCAACGGGATGAATAATTTTTTCGCAAAACAAGGAGGCACTTCCTTCCGTGCGAAGATACAGCCGGTGGGTCCCAGCTGTCAGGTGGAGAAATAATTTTTTTCGCAAAACAAGGAGGTCCCTCCTATAGCTGGTTCGAATCAAAACCTAGACTATGACTATATATGGTGCTATGCTACTCTGCAAGTAATGAAACTGACATATCCAACGTTCGCTTCTCCTCTTCTCTACTTACTCTGCCTAGCATCAGAAGCTATGGCCGCAGCAACCATGTCCGCTGGCTGCTCGTCCACCTGCTCTTCAGCAGGCAACAACCAGATATGCGCCAAGTCGCCACCCGTACCATCGCCTGTGGGTCTCATCACACCCCCGCCGGCACGCGCACCGCAGCCGATTGCTCATCGTAACCCGCTGCCGTTGGTGTGGTGCCACTGCTGCAAATCACGCAGAGTCATCCGTCGCGTCTCAACCACAATCCGCAACCCTGGCCGAGTCTTCTACAAATGCCCGAATCATGGGGTAATAATATGTTTAAGTGTTGTTCTGCTGCTTTCAGTAGCTAATTTTTTTAATAGTTTGGTTGATGATCTTCCAATTTGATTCGTGCAGAAAAGGGAAGATTCGTGTGATTTGTATTTCTGGGAAGTTGCTGATGTGGGGGAATGCAACTACGCTGATTATTTGGTTAGCCGAGGAATCCCAATACCAGCAGGTTGGGGTGTTGGACAAGTAACTGAAGGAACGGCAGAAGAGGAAGATGCAGAGCAGAAGGTTAAAGATGCAGTTCCTCTGATCATAGCCAAGCAACAGCTGCTGAACGGCCTTGACAGCAATGAGGAGATGAAAGAGCTTGTGAAGATAATGGGCAAAATCGATGTGCTCTGTAGGATGATTGTCTCTTTATTTGCAGTGTATGTAGCACTCGTGATGTATTCAGTGGCTACGACATGAGCACTTTGCTGAAACTAGTAATGAATGAAACCTGTGTAGCAGGCTAGGCGTAGTGTTGTGAACATCTAATGATTTCTATTAACCGAAATCAGGGGTATCCCCTTTTGCTCATATAAATAAATAAATAGCAGAGGCCCTGTCGGGTCAGCTTTGTTCTCATTCGAAGACGTCGAGCAAATTGCAGTCCAACAGCAAACTATGTCATCAAATTCAAGTTTCACAGCCAAATATGAGTACAACTAAACAACAATGTCATCATGTTTTAGTTGCCATACAATCACCAAACACAAATCAGCATACATAACAAGTGATGTTCTCACAGCAAAATACTAAACAACATGTTCATCAGGTTTCAGTTGTCATAGCAAACACAATTTCACATAGTAGATAAAAAAACGTCTTCTGACAGGCAAATACGACAAAAGCAATGTAATCATCATCCGCAGCAGCAGCGTCAACATCTTCGCCATGTGTATCAGTCTGAATCGTAATTCCCCACGGTGTCATCTTCTTCTTCGTCCTCAACGTCCTCGAACATTGGCTTCTTCTTGATCAACTCTTGTATGTCCACAGCACGACAGGCAATCTTTTCGCCGGCGTCATTGACGTGATGGTTCTCAAAGATATTAGGAACATCTGTGTTATCTTGTACATCAGGAGCAGTGTAAGCATCATCTTGTTGTGCAACTTCATTAAACGAATTCCTCTGCTCAAACCTTTGCAATACTCTCCAGTCATCGCTACATGCAAATGTGTCTTCCAAGAAAAATATTTGTGTTGCTTGATTTGCCAAAATAAAAGGCTCGTTGGTCTGGTACGCCGCCTTGACATTGATGGATTTGAAATAACCATCAGCTCTGGGTTTTGCGATCCTGGAAAACAGGTTATACCAACGACAGCACAACAGAACCACACACCAATGATCCTCGAAACCGGAGATATACTGGAACTGAACAATGTCTGTTATGTTAGCATACATTTTAGTTGTCTCTTTGTCATACGTATTCGTGCTCATGATGGCACTATTTTGTGTCTTCCTGCCTTCGTCTCGTGCAAGGGTGTTGTAGCGCACATCTCCAACAACGAAAGATTCATAATGTCTTACCCGAGTATCAGGACCCATTGCTAGTGAGTAAAGGGCATCATCAACTGCCTGCCCATCCTCCCGCATATTCTTAACCTATGGTTAGAAAATAGACAAGCTGATCATCTTATGTACTCAATATATTAAAAAATCTGACAGTGCACTTCAAAAGCTTACATGGTTCTTGAACCATTTCGCAAATCCTGCCATAACCAGTTTGTCAATGTTTCTTGGATTTTGCGGCAGTAACTCCTCTTTGTAGATGCTGCACAACATAGTGATCGCGTCAAACATCTGAATATATAAGAATGTGCTGCAAGTTTAGTAGATTACGATGTATAAGCTACAGTACTGCACTTACTTGATATAAGGTAGTATCTCAGGACAGTTATTCAACACATACCAAACCATTTTGTCCAAATCTTTAGGTTTGTCCTCTTGTCGACTCTTCCCTGTAACTCGAACAGAATAATCGAAAACATTGAGCCCGGGATTGTCTTCACCCACCTCTTTGCTAAGCTGGTCAGCTGTTTCAATGTATTTTGAGCAGAATGTCAACGCTTCTGTAGCAATGTAGGCCTCTACAATGGAACCCTCGGGTCTAGCTCTGTTCCTAACATAGCCCTTGAAAGTGCCTAGCCGCCTTTCAATAGGGTACATCCAGCCATACTGTACGGACCTCTAAGTAGTGCCTCATCAGGTAGATGAACAGCCAAATGCACCATCACATCAAAGAAGGCTGGAGGATATATCTTCTCAAGGTCGCATAGGATAGTTGGTATCTTGTCTCTAAGACGCTCCAAAGCATCTATCCTGATATTCCTACTGCAGAGTTCCCTGAAGAATTGTCCCAACTTTGCAACTGCTCTGTATAAGTCAGGGCGGCCCAATCCTCTAAGGATAACAGGTAAAACCCTTTGAAGTAGGATGTGGCAGTCATGAGTTTTCAACCCTTGTACCTTGTTTCCATCTGCACTGACTCTCCTTTCAGGGTTGGAAGCAAATCCATGTGGGAATCTCACACATGACAGGACCTCGCAGAATTCTTTTCTTTTTACCTTGTCCAAGACGTACACAGCTGGTGCCATATCCCGTGGTTTACCTTCATCTTGCACCTGCAAATCCTTTCTGATACCCAGGTGTGTCAAATCAATCCTAGATTTTAAGGTATCTTTCGTCTTGCCTTCAATATTAAGAAGTGTGCCGATAATGCTGTCACGTGTATTTTTCTCGATGTGCATCACATCAAGATTATGCCGCAGATCCAAATCTTTCCAATACTCCAAGTCCCACAAAGTGGACCTGTGGGTAAACAATAATCTCTCTTCTACCCTGCCACGCTTCCTTTTCCCGCTACCATTACTAGGATGGTTTCCTGGTGTAATATGCCTGACCTTCTCTAATTCCACTTGCAACTCATCGGCGGTGAGCCTCTTTGGCGCATCACGGTTTTCATGCTTTGCATTGAACACATGTCTTCGGTATTTTCTAGGATGCGGCTTGTCCTTGGCAAGGAAACGGCGGTGTCCAATGTAACAGATCTTGCTAAGTATTGCATATGACAGCGAATTCCTGTCACAGCGAACACATGCATTGTAACCATGTGTCGTTCGCCCTGACATAGTGCCCAAAGCCGGATAATCATGGATGCACCAAATTATAACAGCACGCAGAAAGAAATCAGCTGTTGGGCTGCTATATAGGTCTCGAGTGAGAACACCCTTCCATAGCTGTTGAAGTTCCTCCACAAGAGGCTCCATGAACAAATCAAAATCCTTTCCAGGATTTTTTGGACCTGGGATGAGCAAGGCCATCATGTAGTTTGATTCTTTGGTGCAGACATTTGGAGGCATGTTGTAAGGGATAACAAGCACTGGCCACATGCTATATGTGGCGCTCTGGTGGCCAAATGGGTTAAATCCATCTGAAGCTAAGCCAAGTCTAATGTGTCTCGGGTCAGCAGCAAACTCTTTGTGTTTATCATTGAAGCTTTCCACTCACTACCATGAGATGGATGGCTCATTACATTCTGGTCTCTGTACTCCTGGTTCCTAGAATGCCAAAGTACATCCTCTCTTGTTTCAGCATCATGAAACAACCTCTGCAATCTTGGTATAATTGGAAAATGTCTCAGAACATTATGAGGAATCCTCTTCATAGCATCGCCATCTTTCCATCTTGATGATTTGCATTTCGGGCATTCACTTAAGTTGGCATAATCCTTCCAGAACAGAACACAATTATTCTTACAAACATGGATCATATCATATCCAATTCCAACTGCACGAAGGAAATTCTTCATTTTACTGTAGGTGTGTGGCAGCTCAGACGCATCTGGGAAAGATTCGCGGAAAGCAGCCAACATCGCATCGAATGATTTGTTGGTCATCCGCTCAGATGTCTTCACCTGAAGAAAGGTGACCATAGCTGAGAATACTGACAGTTATTTCCTGGGGTGACAACAACGTTGCATTGTTCCAACATGCGGGCCCACCGTTTTTCTTCTGCAGGTGAAAGTTCACGGAATGCACGAGCATTTCGTAGCATTGTTTCAATGTTGGTCAAACTCACTGGGTCCGCCACCACCACCTCCTCCTCCTCTTCCACCTGAGCATCAGGCAGATCAAGATGGTGATCTGCTGCTTCCACGTAGTCAATAAACATTGACGTTCACAGCTTCACCATGATGAACCCACCTAGTATATGTGACCGACATCCCATACAAGTGTAGATGATTTTGCATAGTTGACTGGGGTCTTGTAACTGAATTCATACAACTGCTACACGGGCAGAGCACATCTGATTTCGGACCACCGTACTCAGCTCTGATAAAGTTCATGAAGTTTTCAACCCCCTCGACATATGCAGCGGAGAATCTTCGAGCAGAAGTTATCCAAGTCATGTCCATCTGTTAGACATACAAATTAGTTCTTCTACTAGATATTACAGGAAAAACATATATGTTTTTTTATGAAGTCCAGAAAAAAAATACCTAGGTCGATGTCTAAAGCTATGGCAAGATATTTGGACGAGCAGATCTAAGTAACGAAATATATGTAAAGCTAATTCAGCAAACAGATTTGAGTGCCAAATTATGGCAGGCTGTTTCAGCAGTCAATGAGGCCGAGCACACAGCCATCGAACTATCAAAGGCCATCGCAGCAACAAAGATCGAGTATAAAACGGTGTAGAGCTATTTCACCTAACAGATTGGCTACTAGACCATGGCAATCTACGTCACAATAAATATATGGCAGGATATTTTAGCAACTAATCGGCCTTGGCATGCCATCTCAGCTAAGCAGATTGAGTGCAGAACAGGGCAAGGAAGCTTCTTAAGCAGAGCATATTGACAGTAAACTACTTCGGCAAACAGTGAGATTAACAGCGTCTATCAGCTAACATTCAGCGCTACACCGACATGAACGGGGCCTCAGTCTAGAATGCGCGTACCATGGGAGAAGCTGACCGTCGTGCGTCTCCACACGAACGTCGCCAGCGGTGGCGGTGCTGACCGCCGTGCGCCTCCACAAGAATGTAGCCAGAGGTGGTGGCACGGCTAGAGGACGGCAGTCTACGAGAGCGTACTGTGGGAGCGAGAGGATCGCCGAACCGCGGCGCCGACGTATCGGCGCGGCGGGGAGGGCGGCTTTGGCGGAGCGAATGGAGTGGAGGGGGACAGGGGGAGGGGGTTTGGGGAATATTATTGGCTAGTTGGCCGAAGGGCGGTTGAATCGGATTTGGGGGAATTTTTGGGTGTGGGGGGGAGAATTTTCGTGCGGTGGGCGGGGGGAGTTATGCGCATGGTCAGTTTCTCCAAGTGCAGTCCCACGTGTCAGTGAAGAGGCAAGCCGAAGCGCGTTCCGTTTGCGTGAGCCGTGTGCAGGACCGAACGTGTGTGGGGTGCAATGCGACCGCGACAGGAGTGCTGTGAGTGTACCGCCTTTTTCCTTTTAAACTAGGTGCTTCGCCCCCTCAAAAAAATAATTTGTTGCTTCGCGCGATCCATCGATACTACTACTAGTAATCCGGTAATCCCGACTAAAACGGCGCAGCCGGGTCTTTTCCCGTGCGATATGCTGGGAGGTTGGCTTAGTTGGTTTTTTTAGGACGAGTAATGCTACACCTATGTAATCCCAGTTACGTAATTAACGTAATGTGAAACGTGTGAGCTGTTGATTGTAGATTGGGGGGAGGGAGGGGCCCACCACCATGAAAATCAGGGGAGGAGAGAGAGAGGCAATTTACGTTAACCCTTTCGTAGGTTCCCGTAGATGTAGAAAGATGTGAAATGCGTGAATGTGTAGTGGACGTACTATTGGAGTGCCTAAGATAATTTGTGTATGTATAGACCCTATGTGTTTATTTTACTTCGCATGTTAGATTTGTCTCGATTCAATAAAAAGCTGAGTTGGTGATGATGGTGTGCCTGTCATCCTGCAATATAGGCCGTCCGATCTATATCTAACGGATAGGAAGGAAACTATTACAATTTACCCGCACTCCTCTCCACATTTGCAGATAAGGCTTTCCCTCGTTCATCCTTTTCTCCCACAAGATCTTGATCTTCCGTGCAACGCACGTGCATCTTGCTAGTACTCCTACAATATGTATATTATTGTGAAAGTTCATATACACCGGCCGAGATTAATGCAAACACGGCAGATTTTCATTACATTTTGAACTTTTATAGGACAGAAAAATAAAAGAAACCCGACCCTAAACCTATTCTACGGCGGCGACCGACGTCCTCCATCTGCGATCTCTATGTACGGGGGCGGGGTTCAAGACCCGTGAAGTGAAGGTGCGGTCTCCGGCGAGGAAGAGTAGAACACGGGATACGGACCGGCCAGTTGGCACACCATGCCCTGCCGCCTCCCATGCCCTACTCATCCTCGGAGGAGTCCCCGACCTCGGCGGTGCCGGACGTTGGACGGCGGCAAGTAGGACGCGTGGCTGACGGTGCTCCCATCGTCGGCCGCCAGCGTGGCCACCGCTTGTGCGGTCGCGTCCGCGTCCGGCTACGCCGCTATTGCGTCGCGAGAGGCGACTTGAGCGAGGGCGGCGACCTCGAGCTTCATCCCCGAAGACAAGCTCTCCCGCAAAGCGTTCACACTTGCGGTCATGGCGGATGTGGTGCCAGGTAGGAGGACGATGCGCTATGGTGTGGAGGTTAGCTGGGCGTTGCCGCTTTAAGTAGCGCATTCCGGTGAGGCCAAGCGTTCGGGTGCGTCATTAAGTCGCCGGAGTTGGTTCCTCGGGCACCAAGCCTCTTAACGACGACATATGAACGAACGTCATGAATGCGGGCAGCTGGCGCCGGTTGGGAACGCACCGCGCGACGGCGCGAGGGACGAGGGTTTTGGTGTGCCAGGGTAGTCAGCTGCGGTCGTGGCAACGTTGGAGATTCCCTTTGCTCACATGCGATCCCCGCATGTCATTGAAAAAGCAAGACGACCCGGCATGGTCTCAGGTCCAGAGGATGCAGTTGGCCGCGCTACACCACTCCGCGGACACGTCGCGACACCCCATGCATCCTCGACGAGCCGGGTGTTGGGGTGTGTTTGGATTGTGGCCAAAGTGCACCTTACCAAAATTTTGGTCATGACCCAAAGATTGGTCTTTGTTTGGATGGTTGCCATTTTTTTGGCATGCCAATGAACTCTAGCCAACTCTAGTTCATTTTTCTTGCCAATGTCGGCCAAATCATGGGCAACCAATACCTCAACCAAAATTTTGGTCATGACCCAAAGATTGGTCTTTGTTTGGATGGTTGCCATTTCTTTGGCATGCCAATGAACTCTAGCCAACTCTAGTTCATTTTTCTTGCCAATGTCGGCCAAATCATGGGCAACCAATACCTCAAGCAACATTTTGGCTACCCAATGCTTTGATGGGGCAACCTTGGGCACAAACCAAACATACCGTTGGTCGTGCCACAGCACTAACGCTACCCTCGGCACACTGAAACCGACCGTGTCTAGCGACGATATGAGCGTGTCGCTCACCGCGGTCGCCGTGTCCAGAGGCGGTGCTGGAGCTGCGCCCCGTTATTGGCCCCAACGACCCACATGAACGGTTGTCGGTGGCGAGGAGGTCGTGGGCCAGCTCCTCCATTGGACTAGTCTGCGCTACATCGTCCCGACGGGTGTGCCCCACATGTCGGTTTCCCTGTTTTCCCGGCCATATTCGAGCGTTAGTGCTCCGTGTTGCGCATTAGGCCTTTCACTATGTAGGCCAAGCGAGACAACGTATTGTTTATTTGATCCATTCAAGTATAATCATGTGGCGTTTGCTTATTTCTCATTCCTCTCCAACCCTCTTCTCCATCAATCATGTCGCCCTCCAGTCGAGTCCATCCTCCCGCATGCCTCATTTGAACATTCCGCCGAGTACCATTCGCATGTACCCACCCTAGTCCTCTTTCAATAGATCTCCGGACCCCGAAATGAAATCGAGAGGGAACGAGTGGGGGCACGTGATACCTAAGGCGGATTCAAAATTTTGAACCGGTGATCATAGCATCCGCAAATCATATATAAAGGGTATTCAATGTTTGTTTCATTTTTGAACGTACAATATACTCCCCCTATCCTTTCTAGTTTACATATAAGTTTTATGTGTAGTCAAAGTATCTCTACTTTGATCAAAAAGGTATCAACATTCAACAACGCCCAATCAATATTGTTAGATTCGTACGTACTCCTAGATTTGTACTCGAGATGGTTTCCAATTTGACTATTGACAAGATTAATAGTACATGAGATGTATAATGTGAAAATTATATCATTGGAAACTCCTTTCACATACGAATTTGACCGTATGCTTTGTGTAAGTTGCATGTAATATATTATTACTCTAACATTTGGTCGAAGTTATCCTCGAAAAATGTATTAGACCCTGTATGCTTTGTGTAAGTTGCATGTCATATATTATTACTCTAACATTTGTGTAAGTTGCATGTCATATATTATTACTCTAACATTTGGTCAAAGTAGTATAGTGGAAGTGGATCCTCTGACGTAGGTATCCCTGCCTTACCCTCCCTTTCAGTCACTTACTGGCGGACCCCATGCTTGCTAGGCCCCGCATGTCAGTTACTCAATGGGTTCGGCCACGTCAGGGGATCCTCATCCGTAGTATACTCCCTCTGTTTTTATTTACTCCGCATAAAACGGAGGGAGTGGTGGTATAATAAATGACGCGGGCGGGGGAGGGGGAGGGACGTCGGTGTGCTCTCAACTGCGGTCCCACAAGCGAGCGAAAACGCAAGACGAAGCATGTTCCATTTGGTGAGCGACGTGGAGGGTCCAGCGTGCCAGGCTGCAACGCGAACGCGACAAGAGCGATGTACAGTCAAAACCGATTCACCGGTCGTCACCGGAACCACTATTCACACCAGAACCTTCGCTGCTCGGCCTACGCCAGCCACTGCCCTAAAACCACATCAAATCTCCAGCCCATTCCCCTACCTTTTGATCCCCTAGCCCGCATCAAGCGTCCCCTAGTTCGCCGGAAAGCCATGGTGCGCTGCAAGATCACTTACTACAAGATGCTGACGCCGGAGCGCCGCGCAGAAATCGCGGCGGCGGTCAGCGCCACAGACCTCCGTTCCCAAGCTCGCTTTGCGGCGGGCCAATCCCCGAGTTCTCTGGAGCCAAGCTACGAGGAGGAGGAAGCCGATCCAATGTTCATGGCGGAGGTCGCGGCGCAGAAGGCCCCCGATGGGCATGAGACGATGGACGTCGACTTCGTGCCGGCGTCCGAGTCCCCCATGGTGCAGGCGGACCAGCTGTTCAACATGGCGATACTAAAGGAGGACCGGGAGGCAGAGGCTCAACTCGACGCGGAGCGCGCGCATGCCGCTGCCATCGAGGCTCTCCTGCAGGCGGAACCGGATGTCGTGGATGTGAACCGGGCGGCGGAGGCTCAATTTGAGGCGGAGCGCACGGATGCCGCTGCCATCGAGGCCCTCCTGCAGGCGGAACCGGACGTCCTGGACTTGAACCGGGCGGCAGAGGCTCGACTCGACGCAGAGTGCGCGGATGCCGCTCTCATCGACGCCCTCCTGCAGGCGGAACCGGACGTCCTGGACTTGAACCGGGCGGCGGAGGCTCGACTCGACGCGGAGCGCGCGGATGCCGCTGCCATAGAGGCCCTCCTGTAGGCGGAACCGGACGTCCTCGACTTGAACCGGGCTGTGCTCTCGTCCGTGTAGAGCGCCCGCACGCTCCGCTTGAACGAGTAGCTGGAGGCCGAGGACAACCACGGTGCGGAGACACACGTCGGCAGCGACGGCTGGTTCGCGCCGGCAGCCAAAGACGACGAGGCCGTCTCTTTCCGCGAGCAGTGATAGTTTTTCTTTATGTTGTTGTTTTTATGGATCTTTTGCTGTGTAAAAACATATATTTGTTATGCAAGTCGCCTGACTTGGGTCAGTCTACCATTTCAGGCGGTTGGATGAATATCCTACGCCTCCTAACCCTTCTTTCCTTCTTCCTCACCTCTTCTTCTTCCCCAACAGACCACCGCACGGGCCGTACGGATACTCCCCAACATGCTGTTGGATAAACATACTCTATGAACGAAAATTATGTGTCAGCGATAAGATGGCTGAGTTTGGTTTGTTCACATGCGACAGCACGTGTCAGTGAGGGTGCGTTCCCTTGGTTGGGTTTGCGGCGTGCAGGAGCGACTGTGTGAGGGTGCGGTGCGACCGCGGCGTGCAGGAGCGACCGTGTGAGGGTGCGGTGCGACCGCGACAGCCGTGCGCAAGTGTACCTCCTTCGCATTTTGAAAAGTTTAGGCAAGCTTGGCAAAAATGTGTGGCGAAGTTTGGCAATGCAAGGCCTAGACCCAAACAGGATAAGTACATACGTACTAGGAGTACTAGTGTTAAAAAAGAAAGGCGGGGTTTTCCTTCGCGGGATTTAATCGATACAAATCCTCGTTTCACGTGTCAATTAATGCTTTTTTTTCTCCAAAGACCAAAGAGCTAACCATCTCACCCCTCATCGCTTGATAAATGCAGCGCCATGCAAACCAACCTTCTCACTTCCGCATGCATGCAGGGGATATTAATGTCCTTGGTTGCTAAACCCATCAATTTTGCCTCGATTAGTGTTAGTGGCCCTTTGCAAATTGTAATTTTGATATACTGGCCTTGTGTACAAAAAAATGGAGGTAGTAACTATATTTGACTTCCTTCCCCATTGCGGTGACGTCGACGATATCTTTTTTTTTGGTGGTTTGGCGAAGTGCGTTCGACGGAGAACACCATTGAGGGAGACCACGGTAAGTCGTTCGCAAGTGCCGCCTGCAAGCCGAGACAACCGCCTTATTTGCATCCAGGAAGTCCTTTACTAGTACTACTAGGAGTACTAGTGCGGTGAGATGATTTCTCAAAGAAGACGATGGAGAAGCGGAGTCAGCGAAGAGTGAAATGATGGTTGCTTCGTCCGTGCTTTTGTGATTTGACGCCTCACTGCTTTGTAATTTGTGATAGAAGGGACAGGGGAGTATACTCTGTGCTCTATATTGTACTACATGCGTCCAAGCATGGGAGAAAGAGGAGAGACGTTGCATTTTTCTATTCCTTCAATCAATCAATCAGGGAGCTTCGGTTCCATCTTTTTGGCTTTGGCAACACCGTCCACAATGGTTCCCACGATGCCAAAAGCTATTTTCACATTTGGCTACACATTGTGGATGCCCTTAACCGTACCACTTGGTTTTGCTCCTGTGTGCTATCTATACAAATCTCAATTATATTGATCTAAAAAATTATAGAATCAAGATTAGTAAAAAGGAGGTGATTTTTCCGCGCGGATGGCGGGGAGGTTTCTTATTTGAGCAATGCTACATCCACATAATGGTTTACGTAAAGTTACGAACTGATGTGATGTGGGACTATTTGATTGGATTAAAGGAGAGGATTAGGCCCACCCCACCTGAAAATCAGGGGGGGCATATATAGATTAGATGGAAAGTATACGTAGCCCTTTGTAAGTCTAGGATTAGGCTTCTTATTTTCGGAGGACGTTGTCCTGGTGGTTTGCTAACATGCGGTCCCACGTGTCAGTGCTTTACCAAGCCGATCCGCTCCCCACATGAGGCAGAACAACGGTAGAAGCAACACGTGGTTAAGTTGAAGAAGATGAGGGAGAAGCGGATTCAGCAACGAGTGAAATGATGGTTGCTTCGTCCCTCCAACTTAATTGCGGGAAAGGTGCGGCTTGTGATTTGACGCCTCATTGCTCATTACTACGCCGGCGCCATGACTGGGGTGCTTCACCCCAGCTGCTCTGCACTGTATTCCGGTATGGCACGTGGACCCGGTAGCTTGATGTCCCACATGTTGGCGAAAGGGACTAGAAGATTTATGAAAGCGAGCGCTCCACTCTTACGACGGAGGAGTAGACGACACGACGGCCCATTGAACTGTCACTTGCAGTACTGTATAGTACTATAGTTTTGCTGTTTCGCGCGATCCATCGATACAAACCCGATTAAACAGGAAAGGGCGGGATTTTTCCCGCGCGGTAGATGATACTGGCCATACATTTCAAAGGCAATTTAAATGTATGCAAACTGAATAATTATAAGTAACAATATGATATCTAGTAAAACTAAAAACACATATGATTTATTGTGTTAGAGTGTAGTAGTAGTGTTGTATTGCATAGTTGTTAGATGTAACATGCGAGAACGTGTAGAGATGTAGTTTTGGAGGGTCTACAGAGAGAAAAGCGTAATACGGTCACTGAACTTCAGAATAAGCTGATTACGGTCACTATATACGTTTTGCGGTGATTATATGGTCACTTGCTCACATTTCAGCATCGGATTGCACTCTGTTGACTGGCCAAATAGTCTGTGTGGCGCCATGTTGACTAGTTAAATTGACCATGTTCCTTGTGGGTCCCACCTGTCAGTCCGCATAGGCAAAAGGTTAGATAAACACAAATTTACGCAGGCGCGACAAGGCTCCAACCCGTGCGCGGGAATCACCTGGTTGTGTATGTGTCTGTCAGGTCCTGATGTGTGCGCATGCACGTGTAGGTTGAGCACTTGAGCGTGAGAGTGTGTGTTGGTCGTGTGGTGTACTGGTGTGTGCATGCATGTGTGCGTGTGAGTGTTGCGTGCGTGCGTGTGAGTGTTGCGTGCGTGCGTGGCTGCGTGTGTACGTGTGAGTGTTGCATGCGTGTGTGGGTGCATGTGTTTGTGTGAGTGTTGCGTGGATGCAGTTCGTGTGCATGCGTGCGTGTGTGTATAATCACCACACCAGCTCCTGTGTGTTAAAACAGACGGCTCAGCATACCAATACAAGGCCACCTTGTCCGTTGTGCCCGCGGTCATGAATTCGAACCACCGTCCAAATATTTTTTGTCGTTTGTTTTCATTCTTACTAGCAAGATGCCCGTGCGTTGCACGTAACATCAAGATGCATTTGTATGACTTGTTTATCTTGTGAGAGAAAAGGATGAACGAGGGAAGGCCTTATTTGCAAATGTGGAGAGGTGTGTGGGTACCTTTTTGCAAAATTGCCATAGTTTCTATCCTATCCGTCAGATATAAATCGGACGGCCTATATTGCAGGATGGCAGGCACACCATCATCACCAACTCTATTTTTTATAAGAGTGTATTTTATGTATTTTATAAGAGTGTAGATGTAGAGTAGATACAAGTCGACAGGTGGGCACGATGGTAGTGAGATAATGTGATGCAACACTAGAGGTGCCACGTGGAGCGTTTAACTGGTCAACTAGTCATGTCATGAGCAAATACAGAGTTGTACGTGAGCCCGTGACTGTATAATAACCACTAAACGTAAATGGCGACCGTAATGAGTGGATTCTGAAGTCCAATGTATGTATCGTGCTTTCGCTTCAAATACAATGATCGTCATTGCATATATCGCGAGAGAAAGATGAAACATGCGTGAATTTCCTGGGGGGCTTACTTTTAGAGGACCTGGAGATAGTTTTGTGCGCATACGTGAAAGGGGCGTATAGGGGGGGTATGCGATGGAGAGAGAGAGATGCTCTTCGTTTCTCTTTATTATGACTAACTTTGTATATAGTATAAAAATATACAAATCCATAGTGCGGAATAAATATCATTGTGGGCACCATGCAACGCAAATTAGCGTTCGTACTCCTCCATATAACTTTGTAATGTTGTATATATGTAGAAACTCTAAAATAATTTTTTGGCCACACTTTATTCAAAAGGAATGTTGTATGCGAAATAAACGTGAAGAGAGGGCTTTTTAGATCAATGGGGTACGTGATGTAACATGTGTGAATGTGTAGTTGATGCATTTGGCGGGGCCTAGAGAGGTATGTGTGTGTATTACGTATTCGAGAGAGGCATGGATAGAGGGGTCGACGGGGGGCGTGGGAGAGATAGCACGAGAAATGAGAGTGGTCTAGAGAGAGAGAGACGAATATGACGTCACGACAAGAGATTCCATTCCCTTGAGTGTGTATATGCAAGGGGGAGGGAATAGAGGCACCAGGAGAAATTTTCTGTGTGTGTGGTGTTTGTGTTGGTATGTGTGGGTGTGAGAAGATAATGAGACGTGGGGGCAGAGGGTGTGTCACCGTGTGAGGTCCGGTGGGTCGAGGTGAGGCCCTTCGTTTGGTTCCGACCTGCGCCACATTGGTCGGCCTGTGACGCATTTAGGAAGACCCATGGATGACTAGTCGTACAAGACAAAGATAGAAGAATTGTGAAGGACTCTATGTCCACTGACAAAGCCGGCTAGGATTTGTAACCATAGGTTCTCGGACTAAGGTAACCCCTTTATCTCTGATATTACTATTCATCCAACCTAACTTTAAGGGGCATCCTACAGAATGCTCTGCTAGAATCATACTCGTCGATTAGGAAGAGAGGTGTGAGACAATGCGTGAGAGACAGGCGTAAAGATAATGTGTGTACATGAGACACGTAGGCAGGTCCATGTATATAGAAAGGGTCGATGAGGATTGTGCGTGTGTATGTTTGCGAGAGGAAGAGTGCTTGTGATAAAGGTTAGTGAAAACAGTTGTAAATGGTTACGAGAGGGAGGGAGGGTTATATCTAGAGCATGTGTGCGAGAACGACACCTCGGGAGAGAGTGTGTGAGCATGTGTGAGAGATCACCGATGGAGAGTGAAACTACACGTAAAAGACTGCTCTACACATTGATTAAAGATATAAATTGTATCCAAATATTAGGATGGGATCATGACATTTGCAATTCGCGTAAGGAGCGGTCATTGATCCATCAGACATCTAGATTCTATCGAATTTGAGCATGTCTATGTTATTATTCGACACAATTGATCCACATAGTTAGTATTTTGAACTCCAGACAATGCATCACTTTAGCAATCGAATATAAACGTGAGTATAGTTCATGTTGTGTGTGTAAAGCACATTATACATACGAAAGTTACACAATGGACATTATAAATAGCTACCTATGAACTAGCATACATTTGAATTCAACTTAAGGTGGTTTAAAAAATCGAATTCAACATGAAGTCCATTCAATTATTTGAATTTGATATCATGGCATTTGTAAACCATACCTAAATTATGGGGGCACCAATCTTTGCTCTGATTTTGTACATAATAGCATATGTAGTCGTGTACAAAATAGATTCAAATTTAGCTCCTCCATTCCAAAATAATCGTAGTTATAGGATTTTCAAGTGTCAAAATTTCAAAAAGAAGCGGATAATTTAATGAGGTTTTCAAACATACAAGGTCAAATATAACGTTGTCTATTTAGGTCAATCCTCATAGTTCAAGAGTACTCTAAACGTGAATGCTTGTGTTTCAAAATTTCGAACGAAGCGCCAAAAGAGCCTCTACTCGCCCGAAACCGCGTGAGACCAATGTTTGGTAGTACAAGGAAATTACTTTTCTAATAACTCCGACCCGTGAAACCTACCGGCCCGACGTCCAAAGGTCTAAACCGGGGTAGGTTTGTAGCTTCATCTAGACGCCACGCAACCGCATCCGAAAAACATTCATACACAATGGCCGCCTAAGCACACATGCGCGCGGCCGAAATCGCTCCCGCCCACTATTTGGGACACCTGGGATTACCATCCTACCCCGACCCGCAGTAGGTCCGAAATTTAAGAGGGGGCAAAGTTTGTACTTTCCCCAAATTTCAAACAAGCGCGTCCCATCTTCTGTTCAAAAAAGCCAAAAACAAGCGCGTCCCAGACCGAAACATGGTTCCCCCCCCACCCGTCCGATTCCCCATTCGTACTCCGTGGGCGCCAAAACTACCTCTCCACCAGCCGCGAAACCCCGGCGTCCTCCGTCCGCCACCCCATCCCACCCATCAACCGCCGCCCTCCTCCATCACGCCGGAGCCGATACCCGACGTCGTCGTCCACCGCAACCTCAACCGCAACGCCCTCCATGGCTAGTAGTTGAAGCCGAGGCCGAGCCGTCCGTACCCGAGCCAGTTCAACCACGCCGTCCTGCGCCTCACCGCTGCCGCTCCAACTTCGCCACCCTCCACCGCACCGGAGCTGTTCCTGCTACGCCGTCCTTCGCCGCCTCGGATCTGCTTCCCCTCCGCCGACATACGGCCACGGCAACACAGTCAACAATTTGGCCATGGGTTCGTCCAAGCCTGCACCTTCCAGAACATCGGTTTCCCCAGTAAAAAGAAGAAGATCGGCGCGACATGTGGAGGTGACCACACCGGCAACCGAAAAAGGTACTCCTCTTCCCTTATTCGTGCAAATCTTACGTCTCTGCTTGCACGGTATTCATCCCACAGAAGACACTAGTTGACCGCTTCTTCTTGATACTAGATGTTCCTAGTAACTCGCGATGCACAAGGTTTCTCCTCATATACTATTTCACCTTAGCTAGAGGTCCGTCGCCCCCTGAATTTCAATTTCTGGCCAGTTGATTCCCAATTAACGGAAGCATTCCCCGGCGTAACAGGCGCTAGTACGCCTATTACGCCGGGGAAGCAGCGCCTTGGTGTTTATCTTAGGGGCGTGTGCGGCCTAGAGCTACTGGCGCCCGATCTGGAGGTCGGCCGGGATTAAAGGGATGGCCTGGGGGCGCTGCCAAGCACGGCGGTGGTGTGAGGTCGATGGGAGGGCGGGGCGGCGGAGGCAGGGGTCTGGGCCGGTGGTCGCTGGCGGTTCGAGAAAGATCGTCAACAGTGACTGGCGGGAGGTAGACGAAGGCCATCTGCCCGTTCCTTATAGATCGGACGGTTCATTAAAAAATCGACTGACCTATTTATTTTCAGTCGACTGTTATCTTAGATATGACCACATGTGGTGGTGTGCTGGAGGAGTACCTGCATTTCCTGTGCTCATATATTACAAAATCATACGGAGTAGAATCTAATTTTGTTTGCCATGCAATGTTGTAGAGCTATCATATGTCTCCTGTCATTTATTTTTCAGCCACCTGCTATCTGCTACTTTTACAGTGCACTAGTTCTGCACACACTTCACCCTTACTCTCACTATTGTGTTTTTATGCAAGGGTATTTCAGACTCTGCTGCCATGAGAGAAGCCAAAAAGAAAAGAGAGAAGTCGCTCCAGCTTCGTGTGCGGGTAGGCAAGACACGTTACAGCGCTATAAAGGGTGCAGTGTCAGCAGATGGAGACGGTAAACGTAGCTCTGGAGTTGATGACCTCGCTCGCAATGAACCACCATCCCAGGTGCTTGCTTTAACTTCGCGGTGTCATATGTGGTTGCATGTTCCATATGGTGTCTAGCTTGTATTCGAAAGGCCGAAGTCGGTAAGATAAGGAAAGATATTTTTTTACATGAACCACCATCCCGTGAGCACCAGAAGACAAATAGCTAGTCAGGGCACTGGCCGAGCCAGTGACAAGCCCAGCAAAGATAGGCATCACCTGGAAGCCAACTAAAAAGCTGCGATGGTGGCGAAGCAGCCCGCCTCCCACCAGGCTCTCAGGTCCTAGATGATCATGCTCACCACTCCAGCCGGATGTCTAGCTTGTATTGCTTCCAATTTGGTTAAATTGCATCTGCTTAGCTTACACATTATACCTTTGAATATGACATGCCTTTCTGTTTTTGGTACATACTAGTACATCTGTGTATTAACCATGTTCTTACATCAAACTAATGTTCTTGTGTATCCCTCATCAATCACTTATGACGAGGCAGGCAGGCAAGGGGACTACTCCTCATTTAAAGAATGCAGCGTCAGCCTCCCGACATGATTCTCAAGAAACAGAAATGCTAGATGAAGATAGTGAACGTAGCTCTGTAGTTGATTACAGCATTTCCCCTACACTAGCATCGCAGGTGCTTGCTCTAACTTGGCAGCGTGATATGTCGTTGCATGTTGCATATGGTGTCTAGATTGTAATTCTTCCAATCTGGTTAAACTGCATGTGCTAGTCTGCTTAGCTTATACATTATACCTGTTAATGTGACATGCCTTCCTGTATTTAGTACATAGTACATCTGTCTATTAAGCATGTCCTTACATAAAACTATTGTTTTTTTTGTATCCTGCATCAATCAACATGACGAGACACCTTTAGTATATGCAGTGCGATATTAGTTGCATCTTTCATATGATTTGTAGCATGCACTGCTTCTAATTTCTTGAAATTCCATTTATGATGGGACGCTTTTAACTTGGCAGAGTCATATTGGTTGCATCTTTCATGTGGTGTCTAGCTTGCATTGCTTCTTATTTGCTGGAATGGTTTCTGCTTAGTTTACACAAACAGTTGTGAACATGCCATGCCGTCCTGTTTTTCGTACATATTCCATCCTGGTATCATGTGTTTGCCTTACATCAAAGCAGTGATTGTCAGTATCATGCACGAATGAGTTCTGAAGAGAGAATTTTATTGCTTTTTCTTGTCGGTTTTACTTGACAATTCAAAATCAATAAAGCGGAAGGAAGTTAGCAAGGCAGCGGATAAAGGTGCTCCTTCCGAATGGAGGGCCTCTACAGTTTCTACTCCTCCACACCCCCAAGATGATTTCCAAGACAACACATGCATAGACACTCAACAAAGCTGTGTTTATGATGAGCACGTCTCCCCTAGTGCAGCATCACCGGTGCTCCCTCTAACTTGGCACTGTTATATGTGGTTGCATGTTATGTGTGATGTCTAGCTTGTATTGCTTCTAATTTTGTTGAATTCCATCTGCTTACTTTACACATTATACTTGAATAAGACACGTGTTCCTGTTTCTAGAACATACAATATCTGTCTATCACACCATGTTCTTACATCAAATTACTACTGTTGTGTAACCTGCAACAATCACTTATCATAAGACACGTTTGACTTCGGAGTGTGATATAGGTTACATCTCACATTCTTTTCTAGCTTGTACTACTAATTTGTTGAAATGGCACTTATGACGAGACAGTTTTAACTTGGTAGAGTGATATTCGTTGCATCTTTCATATGGTGTCTAGCTTTCATTGCTTCTAATTTGTTGAAATGCCTTCTCCTTAGTTTACACATCATAAGCTGTGAATATGCAATGTGTGAATATGCAATGGCACTAATGACGAGAGACCTCTAACATGGTAGTGTGATGTTGTTTGCATCTTGCATATGATTTATTTCTTGTACTGCTTCACATTTGTTTAAACGCCATTTATGATGAGACACTGTTAACTTGGCAGAGCGATATTTGTAGCATCTTTCATATGGTGTCTACCTTCCATTGCATTGCTTCTAATTTGGTGAAATGTCTTCTTCTTAGTTTACACATCATAGTTCTGGTTATCTCTTCCGTCCTGTTTTTCATACATATTACATCCTCCTATCATGTGGTTGTCTAACATCAAAGTTCAGTTCGTCTGCATCACGCATCAATTTGTTCTGAAGAACTAAATTGTTATTCGTTTTCT
The DNA here is from genome assembly GCF_018294505.1 of Triticum aestivum. NCBI lineage: Eukaryota > Viridiplantae > Streptophyta > Magnoliopsida > Poales > Poaceae > Triticum > Triticum aestivum. The sequence goes on from NC_057805.1 coordinate 368,427,792, forward strand.
TGTCGGCTTGACTTAACATGGCACAGAGAAAGAGGAAGAAACACAGAATGGCAGGGAATGAGAAGCGGATGAATCCTGCAGATTCTGCTGGTACTGATGGTGCAATAGAAGGTCAAAGTCCAGCGGAAAATTCTACAAACACGGCATCCCATGCTACACGAGTTGCAAAAAAGCCAAACAGAAACAAATAGCTGCCACCAAACAAGCAGAGACAGCCCTAGTTCTTGCAACACCTACCACAGTACTACCAGCTGCACGACTTACTCGTGCGTCAACTGAGCTAGCAGCACGTTCCCAAGCTCCCTTGCCACCTGACACTACTTCCCAAGCACTCTTGACACAAGACGAGTTGGCAATATCAGATGAACCTTGTGAGCTTCAACAGCAAGAAGGTAGTTGCTGGAGTCAAGTTACAGTTGCATGCTTCTTTATATGTAGTCTCACAGTTTGATGTACACTAACACTTCCTATGTTCGTTGTTGGACTAGCACCTAGGCGCAAGAGGAAACAAACATCAGGGATAATGCTCGATAGGTTAACTAAATCTAGAGGAGGAAGAATGGAGATCCGTTTTGAGGCAGGTTTAAAAAGGCCACGTGATGCTACAGAGTCAGCCAAGTTAGTATCAGAGGCAGCGGTTGCCGTTAGGTGTCATGTACGTATCCTCCCAACATGGATTCAGTACAGGAATGACAAAGACGAAACCCAGTTCAACACCTTCCTCGACCATTTATCTGTAAGTATGGTTATGTATGGAAACTAGTAATATCGTCTTGCTCTGTCCCATACTTTCTAGGTTGCTGATAATGAGACTCCCATAATTTTCAACAGATGAGGTTCAAGTTGGATAGCCAAGATGATGCAACCAGACAAGCTTGCACCCATGTTTTCAAGTCTGCTCTGCGACAGTATCGGTATAACTTGAGGAAAACTCACTTTGAAGGCAAGGCTAACAGTGAACTTTCCCAAACATCTCCAGTGGAAAATATATCGGATGAAGACTGGAGGGGCCTTGTTAAACACTGGTCTGATCCGAAGTATCAGGTACATTATATATATGTGATCAGATCACATGTTGAAGTCCTATTTACGCATGTGCCACACAAATCTATCTTCTTGTAGGTGAACTGTTCAAAGAACAAGGCCAACCGTACGAAAGTGAAATTCCAACAGACGACAGGATCTCGTAGCTATATTGCACACTGCGAGGCTCTTGTAATTAGCTGTTGTTTCACTCTTTTCGCTGTACCATATTATCAGATCTATATTGACTTGTTCGAAATGCAGAGGAAAGCCCGCAAGGACCAAAAAGTACCTGAACCAAATGTTGTGGAAATCTTCAAGGACTGTCACACCAGCAAGAAGAAGGGCATGACTACACCAGTCAAAGCCGCTGTTGTAAGTCCTTAATCCTCATGCCTTTTAACTACTACTTACTCTGACTTGTGCCTTGAACTGCATGGTTTGCAGCCAATGTCTATTACTCTTTTCAATTTTATACACAATTGTCTTAGCGTATCATTGCACCTTACAAGGTTTAAAAGAGAGGAGTGATGTTCCTTTGATCTTGACCCGTAATCTAGTTCCGTGCTGGACTTGCCCACACAACGTTACAATTGCCTGTTTGTCTGTTCTCAGTTGTTTTGTGATATGAATGATGTCATACTATGCTTACCGTATTATAAACTTCGTCTCTTTATCCTTAGCCCTCAATACAATGTGAAGAAATAGACAATACATTAGCGATGGTACATGGTCATATGTTTGGAACCTGGTTTTATTATGTACTTTGCAATAAAATACAACTAATATTTTACATGGGTTCACCAGAATAAGTTCTGTATATAGACCAAAGCTATTTTGTTTGGTTTTGCTGCCTCCTTAATATCTTCTGTTCTGGTACTACTAATGTAAAACCTCAACTTTTCAGCAAGCTATGGAAAAAATGGTGGAACCGCCACCTTCTGAAGGTGGCGAGGCAACTATAACCGCAATGTCAGCTCTTGCTGCAGTGGGTCAGTACCTGTCCACTAACAGTGCCAAAAGCACGTTCCTGCGTAATACTGGGTTGGTTGTTAAGGCAATATCGTCCAAACTGCCTCATGATCAAGATATGCAAGCTCAAAGCAATGTTGTATCTGCGCTCCAGACACAAGTCCATTCCCTAACAGAGACCCTTTGTGAAACAAGGAGAAACATTGCTCAATGTCGTCAAGATATGCATGGTTTTGAAACCAGACTATCAGACATTTGCTATGTTGTTCAGGAGCCTAGGGGAAATGAAGGCGAGGGTTATGGTGCTCCATCGGACAATACAGCATGAAAACGTAACAGTCAGGTCAAATGAACTGAGCTTCTGAACTTCTGGTGGTGCATTTATCTTCTAGACTGTTAAGTTTTATGCCAACCTTCCTTTTGTTATATAGTTGTAATTTGTTTTGGTGCGATACAAAATTTATTCTTAACGTGCAGCCACCGGCTGAAGAAAACAGCAAGCCATTTTTGTATAGTGTAGGGTGTTCCCTATATTTGCACTGGTGGCGATCTTTGATGCCGAGTGGATGTAATCTGTGCAATCGCCTTAATAGCCTAGCATTAGTTTCGGCCTTATTTATTTCCTAGTCTTCTTTTTCCCTGGTTTGCTAGTGGCCGCAACTACCATGGGCCATATACGGGCCGTAGGATCCATGGATCTCCTACGGGCCGTCGATAAATGGGCCTGTAATCGGTGGGCCTCGGGCCGTCGGATAAATGGGTCTACATGGGCCGTAATCGGGCGTAATTGGTATCGGCCCAGCACGGTAACAGGCCGTAGGACAGCAAAGGCTTAATTCTATCACGGGCATAACGGGTCGTTAATGGGCCAGAATATAGGACGGGCTGGAAACGATGCAACGGGTTAACAGGCCAGAAACGGGCCGACTCTTGCCATGGGCCGAATTTGGCCCATTAGGGTAACAGGCCAGTAACGGGCCGACTCTTGCCATGGGCCGAATTTGGCCCATTAGGGGAACATGCCAGTAACGGGCCGACTCTTGCCATGGGCCGAATTTGGCCCATTAGGGGAATAGGCCAGTAATGGGCCAGAAGTAATTGAGGGCCGAAGAGGAGCCCAAGAACGTATGGGCCGTCAATAGGCCGAAAGCTAACATGGGCTGGAAACGGCCCATGTAAATCACGGGCCGTTAACGGGTATAAAGAAAATTACTGTTCATTATGGGCTAGAGTCACCGTGGGCCTGTAAAGGGCCGAAAGATACGAAGGCCTCATATGGGCCAAAAAACGTTGCGGGCCATACATGGGCCGAAAGTGAAATGGGCTGGTGTTATATTCGACGGCCCACATGACGTTGTTGGGCCGATTTCCTTTAGGGCCTAACGGGTCGTGAGTTAACAGGCCGTAAAATGGGCTATTTGCGAAGAGATCGTTAACAGGCTTTTCATGGGCCAGCCCGTTAACTTTTCACCAAGTCAAACGGGCCGGCTTTGTAAGCTAAATGGGCCAGTGGTGGGCCGTGGCACGTGTCGACATATCATAGGCGCCTATCTGACCCACTGACGAGCTGACACGTGTTTCGTCCGGCCAATAAGAATTTTACACGTGGAAATTTCCCATTGGTCGGGGCTGTTAACGGGTTATCGGATCCAAAACCCGACCTGATAGCTTAACAGCGTTCCGTTACGGTGGATGCCACGTGTCGGTCACCCTTGACGAAAGCACTTCTGTGACGCGCGATTTATCGTCATGGAAGTGGACACTTCCGTGATGATAATTTTGGTAATGTCATGGAACACTTCTACGACAGCACAGGTATGACTATCTTGATTCGTCATAAAATCGTCATGGATGTACATGCATGACAAAAAACGCGACCTACTGTGACAAACACGTATCATCACGGAAGTGTATTTTTTGTAGTGTTTACCGATGAACGAAGAAAAAAGAGGGATACCCATCCGGGCATACCAAGCAGCTCCTTTGTTGTCCCTTAATAACTTACCTTGGGGTGCCTGGTAATCCAATTAGGCTTCTCGCCACCCTTATTGCCATAGTCCATCGAATCTTTGCCCAAAACTTGAAACTTCACAAACCACAAAACTCAACAGAAAACTCGTAAGCTCGTTAGGAGAAGAAAAAAACACCACTTATACTATTGTGACTTCATTATAAATTCATATTGGTGTAATATCTACTGTATTCCAACTTCTCTATGGTTTCATACCCTCCGATACTACTCATAGATTCATCAAAATAAGCAAACAACACACGAAAATAGAATCTGTCAAAAACAGAACAGTCTGTAGTAATCTGTATCACTAGAATACTTCTGTAACTCCAAAAATTCTGAAATAAATTGGTGGACCTGAGGAATTTTTCTATTAATCATGTGCAAAAAGAATCAACCTAAAAGCACTCTCCAGTAAAAAATGGCAGCTAATCTCGTGAGCGCAAAAGTTTCTGTTTTTTACAGCAAGATCGCATAGACTTCACCCAAGTCTTCCCAAAGGTTCTACTTGGCACTTTATTGAAACAAAAGCTATAAAACATGATTACTACAGTAGCTTAATCATTTCAACACACAAAAACAGTAGGGGTAAATATTGGGTTGTCTCCCAACAAGCGCTTTTCTTTAATGCCTTTTTAGCTAGGCGTGATGATGATAATGATGCTCACATAAAAGATAAGAACTGAAACATAACGGGAGCATCATGAAGAATATGACTAGCACATTTAAGTCTAACCCACTTCCTATGCATAGGTATTTTGTGAGCAAACAACTTATGGGAACATGAAACAACTAGCATAGGAAGGTAAAACAAGCAAATCTTCAAGATTTTCAACACATAGAGAGGAAACTTGATATTATTGCAATATGTAGAAGCATATAATCCTCTCTCATAATAATTTTCAGTAGCATCATGAATGAATTCAACCATATAACCAGCACATAAAGCATTATTTTCATGATGCACAAGCATAGAAATTTTACTACTCTCCACATAAGCAAATTTATTCTCATGAATAGTAGTGGGAGCAAACTCAACAAAATAACTATCATGTGAAGCATAATCCAATTGATTAAAATCATGATGACAAGTTTCATGGTTATCTTTATTCTTTATAGCATACGAGTCATCACAATAATCATCATAAATAGGAGGCATGCTTTCATCATAATAAATTTGCTCATCAAAACTTGGGGGACTAAACATATCATCTTCATCAAACATAGCATCCCCAAGCTTGTGGCTTTGCATATCATTAGCATCATGGGTATTCAAAGAATTCATACTAACAACATTGCAATCATGCTAATCATTCACATATTTTATGCCAAGCATTCTATGTACTTCTTCTTCTAGTACTTGAGCACAATTTTCCTTTCCATCATTTTCATGAAAGACATTAAAAAGATGAAGCATATGAGGCACCCTCAATTCCATTTTTTTGTAGTTTTCTTTTATAGACTAAACTAGTGATAAAACAAGAAACTAAAATATTCGCTTGCAAGATCTAAAGATACACCTTCAAGAACTCACCTCCCCAGCAACGGCGCCAGAAATGAGCTTGATGTCTACTACACAACCTTCTTCTTGTAGATGTTGTTGGGCCTCCAACTGCAGAGGTTTGTAGGATAGTAGCAAATTTCCCTCAAGTGGATGACCTAAGGTTTATCAATCTGTGGGAGGCGTAGGTTGAAGATGGTCTCTCTCAAACAACCCTGCAACCAAATAACAAAGAGTCTCTTGTGTCCCCAACACACCCAATACAATGGTAAATTGTATAGGTGCACTAGTTCGGCGAAGAGATGGTGATACAAGTGCAATATGGATGATAGATATAGGTTTTTGTAATCTGAAAATATAAAAACAACAAGGTAACTAATGATAAAAGTGAGCACAAACGGTATTGCAATGCTAGGAAACAAGGCCTAGGGTTCATACTTTCACTAGTGCAAGTTCTCTCAACAATAATAACATAATTGGATCATATAACTATCCCTCAACATGCAACAAAGAGTCACTCCAAAGTCACTAATAGCGGAGAACAAACAAAGAGATTATTGTAGGGTACGAAACCACCTCAAAGTTATCCTTTCTGATCGATCTATTCAAGAGTCCGTAGTAAAATAACACGAAGCTATTCTTTCCGTTCGATCTATCATAGAGTTCGTACTAGAATAACACCTTAAGACACAAATCAACCAAAACCCTAATGTCACCTAGATACTCCAATGCACCTCAAGTATCCGTGGGTATGATTATACGATATGCATCACACAATCTCAGATTCATCTATTCAACCAACACAAAGAACTTCAAAGAGTGCCCCAAAGTTTCTACCAGAGAGTCCAGACGAAAACGTGTGCCAACCCCTATGCATAAGTTCACAAGGTCGGTGAACCCACAAGTTGATCACCAAAACATACATCAAGTAGATCACGTGAATATCCCACTGTCACCACAGATAAGCACATGCAAGACATACATCAAGTGTTCTCAAATCCTTAAAGACTCAATCTGATAAGATAACTTCAAAGGGAAAACTCAATCCATTACAAGAGAGTAGAGGGGGAGAAACATCATAAGATCCACTATAATATCAAAGCTCGCGATACATCAAGATCGTGCCAAATCAAGAAACATGAGAGAGAGAGATCAAACACATAGCTATTGGTACATACCCTCAGCCCCGAGGGTGAACTACTCCCTCCTCATCATGGAGAGCGCCGAGATGATGAAGATGGCCACCGGTGAGGGATCCCCCCTCCGGCAGGGTGCCAGAACAGGGTCCCGATTGGTTTTTGGTGGCTACAGAGGCTTGCGGCGGCGGAACTCCCGATCTAGGTTATTTTCTGGAGGTTTCTGTATTTATAGGAATTTTTGGCGTAGGTCTCACGTCAGGGGGTTCTCCGAGCCGTCCACGAGATAGGGGGGCACGCCCAGGGGGTAGGGCGCGCCCCCCACCCTCGTGGGCAGCCCGGGACTCTTCTGGCCCAACTCTTTTACTCCGGGGGCTTCTTTTGGTCCATAAAAAATCATCAAAAATTGGCACGTCAATTGGACTCCGTTTGGTATTCGTTTTTTGTAAAACTCAAAAGCAAGGAAAAAACAGAAACTGGCACTAGGCTCTAGGTTAATAGGTTAGTCCCAAAAATCATATAAAATAGCATATAAATGCATATACTAATGGATAGAGGGGAAACACGGCAATAAAAAAATGATAATTGTTGTGTCTATGGGTGCCCCCTCCCACGTATATAAAGAGGGAGGAGGGGAAGTCGGCCCTAGAGGCGCGCCCCAGGGGGGTCCTACACCAAGTAGGATCCCCCCTCCTAGTCCAGAGGAGAAAGGAAGGAGAGGAGGGAGAGGAAAGAGGGGCCGCGCCCCCTCAGTCCTATTCGGACTCCCTTGGGGGGGCGCACTCCTGGTCGCAGGCCTATTCTCCCTAAGGCCCAATTTAGGCCCATTTATTTCCGGGGGGTTCACGTAACCCCTCTGGCACTCCGGTTTGATCCAAAAACTCTCCGGAACACACTTCCGGGTGTCCTGAACAACATGGTCCAATATATCCCAATCTTTATGTTCTCAACCATTTCGAGACTCCTCGTCTTGTCCGTGATCTCATCCGGGGAACACCAAACAACCTTCGGTACATCAAATCACATAAACTCATAATACCAATCGTCATCGAATGTTAAGCGTGCGTACCCTACGGGTTCGAGAACTATGTAGACATGACCGAGACACATCTCCGGTCAATAACCAATAGCGGAACCTGGATGCTCATATTGGTTCCTACATATTCTACGAAGATCTTTATCGGTCAAACCGCATAACAACATACGTTGTTCCCTTTGTCATCGGTATGTTACTTGCCCGAGATTCGATTGTCGGTATCACCATACCTAGTTCAATCTCGTTACCAGCAAGTCTCTTTACTCGTTCCGTAATGCATCATCCCGCAACTAACTCATTAGTCACATTGCTTGCCAGGCTTACTATGATGTGCATTACCGAGAGGGCCTGGAGATACCTCTCCGACAATCGGAGTGACAAATCCTAATATCGATCTATGCCAACTCAACAAACACCATCGGAGACACCTATAGAGCATCTTTATAATCACCTAGTTATGTTGTGACGTTTGATAGCACACTAAGTGTTCCTCCGGTATTTGGGAGTTGCATAATCTCATAGTTAGAGGACACATGTATAAGTCATGAAGAAAGCAATAGCAATAAACTAAATGATCATAGTGCTAAGCTAACAGATGGGTCTTGTCCATCACATCATTCTCCTAATGATGTGATCCCGTTCATCAAATGACAACACATGTCTATGGCTAGGAAACGTAACCATCTTTGATAAACAAGCTAGTCAAGTAGAGGCATACTAGGGACACTCTGTTTGTTTATGTATTCACACATGTACTAAGTTTCCGGTTAATTCAATTCTAGTGTGAATAATAAATATTTATCATGATATAAGGAAATATAAATAATAACTTTATTATTGCCTCTAGGGCACATTTCCTTCAGTCTCCCACTTGCACTAGAGGTCAATAATCCAGATTACATAGTAATGATTCTAACACCCATGGAGTCTTGGTGCTGGTCATGTTTTGCTCATGAGAGAGGCTTAGTCAATGGGTCTGCAACATTCAGATCTGTATGTATCCTGCAAATCTCTATGTCCCCTTCCGACACTTGTTCACAGATGGAATTGAAGCGTCTCTTGATGTTCTTGGTCTTCTTGTGAAATCTGGATTCCTTTGCCAAGGCAATTGCACCAGTATTGTAACAAAAGATTTTCATTGGACCCGATGCACTAGGTATGACACCTAGATCGGATATGAACTCCTTCATCCAGACTCCTTCATTCGCTGCTTCCGAAGTAGCTATGTACTCCGCTTCACACGTAGATCCCGCCACGACGCTCTGTTTGGAACTGCACCAACTGACAGCTCCACCATTCAATATAAACACGTATCCAGTTTGTGACTTAGAGTCATCCGGATCAGTGTCAAAGCTTGCATTGACGTAACCGTTTCCGACGAGCTCTTTGTCACCTCCATAAACGAGAAACATATCCTTAGTCCTTTTCAGGTATTTCGGGATGTTCTTGACCGCTGTCCAGTGATCCACTCCTGGATTACTTTGGTACCTCCCTACTATACTTATAGCACGACACACATCAGGTCTGGTACACAACATTGCATACATGATAGAACCTATGGCTGAGGCATAGGGAATGACTTTCATTTTCTCTCTATCTTCTGCAGTGGTCGGGCATTGAGTCTCACTCAACTTCACACCTTGTAACACAGGCAAGAACCCTTTCTTTGACTGATCCATTTTGAACTTCTTCAAAATCTTATCAAGGTATGTGCTTTGTGAAAGTCCAACTAAGCATCTTGATCTATCTCTATATATCTTAATGCCCAATATGTAAGCAGCTTCACCGAGGTCTTTCATAGAAAAACTTTTATTCAAGTATCCTTTTATGCTATCCAGAAATTCTATATCATTTCCAATCAGCAATATGTCATCCACATATAATATTAGAAATGCTACAGAGCTCCAACTCACTTTCTTGTAAATACAGGCTTCTCCAAAAGTCTCTATAAAACCATATGCTTTGATCACTCTATCAAAACGTTTATTCCAACTCCGAGAGGCTTGCAGCAGTCCATAAATGGATCACTGGAGCTTGCACACTTTGTTAGCACCTTTTGGATCGACAAAACCTTCTGGTTGCATCATATACAACTCTTCTTCTAGAAATCCATTCAAGAATGCAGTTTTTACGTCCATTTGCCAAATTTCATAATCATAAAATGCGGCAATTGCTAACATGATTCGGACAAACTTAAGCATCGCTACAGGTGAGAAAGTCTCATCGTAGTCAACCCCTTGAACTTGTCAAAAACCTTTTGCAACAAGTCGAGCTTTGTAGACAGTAACATTACCGTTAGCGTCGGTCTTCTTCTTAAAGATCCATTTATTTTCTATGGCTTGTCGATCATCGGGCAAGTCAACCAAAGTCCACACTTTGTTCTCATACATGGGTCCCATCTTAGATTTCATGGCCTCAAGCCATTTCGCGGAATCTGGCCTCATCATCGCTTCCGCATAGTTCGTAGGTTCGTCATGGTCAAGTAACATGACGTCCAGAACAGGATTACCATACCACTATGGTGCGGATCTTACTCTGGTTGACCTACAAGGTTCGATAGTAACTTGATCAGAAGTTTCATGATCATCATCATTAGCTTCCTCAGTAAGTGGTGTAGGAATCACTGGAGCTGATTTCTGTGATGAACTACTTTCCAATAAGGGAGTAGGTACAATTACCTCATCAAGTTCTACTTTCCTCCCACTCACTTCTTTCGAGAGAAACTCCTTCTCTAGAAAGGATCCATTCTTAGCAACGAATATTTTGCCTTCGGATATGTGATAGAAGGTGTACCCAACAGTCTCCTTTGGGTATCCTATGAAGACACATTTCTCCGATTTGGGTTCGAGCTTATCAGGTTGAAGCTTTTTCACATAAGCATCGCAGCCCCAAACTTTAAGAAACGACAACTTGGGTTTCTTGCCAAACCACTATTCATATGGCGTCATCTCAACGGATTTGGATGGTGCCCTATTTAACGTGAATGCAGACGTCTCTAAAGCATAACCCCAAAACGATAGCCGTAAATCAGTAAGAGACATCATAGATCGCACCATATCTAATAAAGTGCGGTTACGACGTTCGGACACACCATTACGCTGTGGTGTTCCGGGTGGCATGAGTTGCGAAACTATTCCGCATTGTTTCAAATGAAGACCAAACTCGTAACTCAAATATTCACCTCCACGATCAGATCGTAGAAACTTTATTTTCTTGTTACGGAGATTTTCCACTTCACTCTGAAATTCTTTGAACTTTTCAAAATGTTTCAGACTTATGTTTCATCAAGTAGATATACCCATATCTGCTCAAATCATCTGTGAAGGTCAGAAAATAATGATACTCGTTGCGAGCCTCAACACTCATCAGACCGCATACATTAGTATGTATTATTTCCAATAAGTCTGTTGCTCGCTCCATTGTTCCGGAGAACGGAGTCTTAGTCATCTTGCCCATGAGGCATGGTTCGCAAGCATCAAGTGATTCCAAAAGCCCAGCAGCATGGAGTTTCTTCATGCGCTTTAAACTAATATGACCTAAACGGCAGTGCCACAAATAACTTGCACTATCATTATTAAACTTATATCTTTTGGCTTCAATACTATGAATATGTGTATCCCTACTATCGAGATTCAATAAAAATAGACCACTCATCAAGGGTGCATGACCATAAAAGATATTACTCATATAAATAGAACAACCATTATTCTCTGATTTAAATGAATAACCGTCTCGCATCAAACAAGATCCAGGTATAATGTTCATGCTTAACGCTTGCACCAAATAACAATTATTCAGGTCTAAAACTAATCCCGAAGGTAGATGTAGAGGTAGCGTGCCGACAGCGATCACATCGACTTTGGAACCATTTCCCACGCGCATCGTCACCTCGTCCTTAGCCAATCTTCGCTTAATCCGTAGCCCCTGTTTCGAGTTGCAAATATGAGCAACAGAACCAGTATCAAATACCCAAGCGCTACTACGAGCATTAGTAAGGTACACATCAATAACATGTATATCAAATATACCTTTCACTTTGCCATCCTTCTTAACCGCCAAATACTTGGGGCAGTTCCGCTTCCAGTAGATGCACTCAGTCTCAGGCTTAGGTCTAGACTTGGGTTTCTTCACTTTTGCTTGCCGTTCTTCTTGAAGTTCCCCTTCTTCCCTTTGCCATTTTTCTTGAAACTAGTGGTCTTGTTGACCATCAACACTTGATGTTCCTTCTTGATTTCTACCTCCGCAGCCTTTAGCATTACAAAGAGCTCGGGAATTGTCTTATCCATCCCTTGCATATTATAGTTCATCGTGAAGCTTTTGTAGCTTGGTGGCAGTGATTGAAGAACTCTGTCAATGACACTATCAACCGGAAGATTAACTCCCAGTTGAGTCAAGTGATTATGATACCCAGACATTTTGAGTATATGTTCACTGACAGAACTATTCTCCTCCATTTTTCAGCTGTAGAACTTATTGGAGACTTCATATCTCTCAATCCGGGCATTTGCTTGAAATATTAATTTCGACTCCTGGAACATCTCATATGCTCCATGACATTCAAAACGTCGTTGAAGTCCCGGTTCTAAGCCGTAAAGCATGGCACACTGAACTATCGAGTAGTCATCAGCTTTGCTCTGCCAGGCGTTCACAACATCCGGCGTTGCTCCTGCAACGGGTCTTGCACCTAGCGGTGCTTCCAGGACGTAATTCTTCTGTGTAGCAATGAGGATAATCCTCAAGTTACGGACCCAGTCCGTGTAGTTGCTACCATCATCTTTCTACTTAGCTTTCTCTAGGAACGCATTAAAATTCAACGGAACAGTAGCACGGGCCATTTATCTACAACAACATAGACATGCCAAATACTATCAGGTACTAAGTTCATGATAAATTAAATTTCAATTAATCATATTACTTAAGAACTCCCACTTAGATAGACATCCCTCTAATCATCTAAGTGATCACGTGATCCATATCAGCTAAATCATGTCCCATCATCACGTGAGATGGAGTAGTTTTCAATGGTGAACATCTCTATGTTGATCGTATCTACTATATGATTCACGCTCGACCTTTCGGTCTCAGTGTTTCGAGGCCATATCTGCATATGCTAGGCTCGTCAAGTTTAACCCGAGTATTCTGCGTGTGCAAAACTGGCTTGCACCCGTTGTATGTGGACGTAGAGCTTATCACACCCGATCATCACGTGGTGTCTCGGCACAACGAACTGTGGCAATGGTGCATACTCAGGGAGAACACCTGTACCTTGAAATTTAGTGAGAGACCATCTTATAATGCTACCGCCGTACTAAGCAAAATAAGATGCATAAAAGATAAACATCACATGCAATCAAAATAAGTGATATGATATGGCCATCATCATCTTGTGCCTTTGATCTCCATCTCCAAAGCACCGTCATGATCACCATCGTCACCGGCTTGACACGTTGATCGTTGTCGTCTCGCCAACTATTGCTTCTACGACTATCGCTACCGCTTAGTGATAAAGTAAAGCAATTACATGGTGATTGCATTTCATACAATAAAGCGACAACCATATGGCTCCTGCCAGTTGCCGATAACTGTTACAAAACATGATCATCTCATACAACAATTTATATATCATCACGTCTTGACCATATCACATCACAGCAAGCCCTGCAAAAACAAGTTAGACGTCCTCTACTTTGTTGTTGCAAGTTTTACGTGGCTGCTACGGGCTTAGCAAGAACCGTTCTTACCTACGCATCAAAACCACAACGATTTTTCGTCAAGTTGCTGTTTTAACCTTCAACAAGGACCGGGCGTAGTCACACTCGATTCAACTAAAGTTGGAGAAATAGACACCCACTAGCAGGGATGGCACCCGCAGGGTTTGGGTATGGGTGGAGCCATCCCATACCCTTACCCGTCATCTCAAACCTTACCCATGACCCGTACCCATACCCGTTGATGGGTATAACTTTTTCCCATACCCTTCACCCATTAGGGTAAATGGGTACCCGCGGGTAAAATTACCCAGATTTGCAACACATCAATTTGAGCATTACATAGTCATAAACAACAACTTATAATAATAATTTATAAACAGCAACACATCATGACAACAACGCATACTAGTTTGTGGGCTAGCTATTGTGGAGCGGCGGCCTAACATGAATGCATAATGAGGTCTTTTTAGGGATGTGGGATTTATGCACATGTAATATGTTTAATATGTGAATACATAATATATAAGGCCTGTTTGTCAGAATATATGCGGGTACATGGGTGCATGGGTATGGGTTATAATAAACCATACCCGTACCCACTGTACCCGATGGGTATAAAATTTTCCTATTTATATACCCATGGGTATTTTTTTGACCCATACCCTTGCCCTAATAGGGTTTTTACCCGCAGGGTATGCGGGTAATGGGTACCCATTGCCATCCCTACCCACTAGCCACATGTGTGCGAAGCACGGCGGTAGAACCAGTCTCATGAACGCGGTCATGTAATGTCGGTCTGGGCTGCTTCATCCAACAATACCGCCGAATCAAAGTATGACATGCTGGTAAGCAGTATGACTTATCGCCCACAACTCTTTGTGTTCTACTCGTGCATATAACATCTACACATAGACCTGGCTCGGATGCCACTGTTGGGGAACGTAGTATTTCAAAAAAAATCCTACGATCACGCAAGATCTATCTAGGAGAAGCATAGCAACGAGCGGGGAGAGTATGTCCATGTACCCTCATAGACCAAAAGCGGAAGCATTTAGTAACGCGGTTGATGTAGTCGAACGTCTTCGTGATCCAACCGATCAAGTACCGAACGCACGGCACCTCCGCGATCTGCACACGTTCAGCTCGGTGACGTCCCTCGAACTCTAGATCCAGCTGAGGCCGAGGGAGAGCTCTGTCAGCACAACGGTGTGGTGACGGTGATGATGAAGTTACCGGCGCAGGGCTTCGCCTAAGCACTACGACGATATGACCGAGGTGTAAAACTGTGGGGGGGGCACCGCACACGGTTAAAGATCAACTTGTGTGTCTATGGGGTGCCCCCTCCCCCGTATATAAAGGAGGGAGGGAGGAGGCCGGCCAGCCCTAGAGGGCGCGCCCAAGGGGGGGAGTCCTACTCCAAGTAGGAATCGGCCCCCCCTTTCCTAGTCCAAGTAGGAGAAGAAGGAAGGTGATGGAGAGGGAGAGGGAAAGAGGGGCCGCGCCCCCTCCCCTAGTCCTATTCGGACTCCCCTTGGGGGGGCGCCACCTCTTGGTCGCAGCCCTCTCTCTCCCCTAAGGCCCAATAAGGCCCATTATTTCCACGGGGGGTTCCAGTAACCCCTCCGGCACTCCAGTTTTATCCGAAACTCTTCGGAACACTTCCGGTGTCCGAACAACATGGTCCAATATATCAATCTTTATGTCTCGACCATTTTGAGACTCCTTTTCATGTCCGTGGTCTCATCCGGGACACCGAGCAACCTTCAGTACATCAAAGCACATAAACTCATAATACCAATCATCATCGAACGTTAAGCGTGCGGACCCTACGGGTTCGAGAACTATGTAGACATGACCGAGACACATCTCCGGTCAATAACCAATAGCGGAACCTGGATGCTCATATTGGTTCCTACATATTCTAAGAAGATCTTTCGTCAATCCGCATAACAACATACGTTGTTCCCTTTGTCATCGGTATGTTACTTGCCCGAGATTCGACCGTCGGTATCACCATACCTAGTTCAATCTCGTTACCGACAAGTCTCTTTACTCGTTCCGTAATGCATCATCCCGCAACTAACTCATTAGTCACATTGCTTGCAAGGCTTATTGTGATGTGCATTACCGAGAGGGCCTAGAGATACCTCTCCGACAATCAGAGTGACAAATCCTAATCTCGATCTATGCCAACTCAACAAACACCATCGGAAACACCTATAGAGCATCTTTATAACCACCTAGTTACGTTGTGACGTTTGATAGCACACTAAGTGTTCCTCCGGTATTTGGGAGTTGCATAATCTCATAGTCAGAGGAACATGTATAAGTCATGAAGAAAGCAATAGCAATAAACTAAACGATCATAGTGCTAAGCTAACGGATGGGTCTTGTCCATCACATCATTCTCTAATGATGTGATCCCGTTCATCAAATGACAACACATGTCTATGGCTAGCAAACACAACCATCTTTGATAAACAAGCTAGTCAAGTAGAGGCATACTAGGGACACTCTGTTTGTTTATGTATTCACACATGTACTAAGTTTCCGGTTAATACAATTCTAGCATGAATAAAATATTTATCATGATTAAGGAAATATAAATAACAACTTTATTATTGCCTCTAGGGCACATTTCCTTCAGGGAGGAGGGCGACAAAGGCAACAAGGGGTCGGCAGAGGCACTGGGTGTTCGCCAGAAGCAACGCCGGCGACGATGCGACACGGGTGGGGATGGCACATGCATGGGGGAGAGGACAAAACTTTTACTCCATGGGTGGGTGGCTGATTATATTTGAGAGTCAAGGCACCTCCAGAGTAAAAATTGTCCTCCTCCAACGATGATATGGATTCAGTTAGGTGCCGTTTAGAGGAGGAAAACAAATTTATCCTCGATGAGTGATATTTTGCGGTCATCGCACCATTGTTTAAACTAGACAATTCCAGAAATTTCAAGAAAATCAGATGATATTTGCCAATAGTGACTAATAAATGCGAGAGATTATGAAATCCTTTGTTTAATGTGTTTTCGGGGGAAAGGGCGACGTGAAAGGAAATCATCGGGCACAAGGAAACTTGAAGTTTGGTGGAGAAGAGATGGCAATTGAAGGTGCACCAAAGTCAATAGAGCGCAAGATGATGCTTGGTACAAGCGCACGCGCTCGTACGCACGCTCGTACCATATGCCGTTAGCTCCGGGAGGTTTACGTGACCAACTTCTATAAAGAGGTCGACGCCTAATTCTCAACATGGGCACCATTCGCGAAATGGAGAAACCATATTCCAACCCTAACATCGTCGTTTCCCATCTCATCTCCATAGCCACCGCCACCATCATCACCGCAAACATCCATCTTCAAGATAGTCATACTTGTAATCGGTAAGACTGATATCATGAAGCACAAAAACAAAATCACCATTCATTGATACAATACCCGTGTTTGATCCATCGACTCATATCTTCCACGAGCGAGATTGGACGGTCGGAATCACTCTAGCAGATCAGATTGCGAGAAATGCCTGAGTTAAGAGGCCTTAAATTTGGACGCGATATTTTTTTGGGATGCCCAAAGGGTGTGCCGCACTACCCCCGAACAATAGAAGGTCCATATAAGACAATATCCCGGGCTGAAAGAGCACATTGGGTCGAATAATACTGTTCTCTCAGTGTCACCCAGAGGTGGCCACCTGTGTCGTGCCAGCCAAGCCGACCCGCCAGCATACCTGGCACGGCCCCCCATGGGCCAGGCACGACACAGGATAAACGGGCCATGCCCGGCATGTGGCACGCCTGGGGCTGTGCTTGGCCTGGAGGCTGGGCACGCGGGCCGGCACGACACGACCCGTCTATTTTTTTGGATTTTTTTATATATATGGCCTAAAATACAATCCAATAGGCTTAAAAAACAGTGAAACAACCTGAAAAACATACGGCCCAGCGTGCTAAACGTGCCATAGACCGGCCCGTTTACTAACTGTGCAGTGCCTGGGCCGAGGAGCCAGGCGGCCCAGCGTGCTAAACGCGCCACAGCTCGACCCGTTTATTAACTTGTCGTGCCTGGGCTGAGGAGCGAGGCACACGGCCTGTCTATAAACGTACTTGCACGGGCCGTGCCGTTCCAGGCACCATTAAAGCATCTCCAGCCGCGCCCCCAACAGGCCCCCAGTCCATTTTTTAGCGTCGGCGCCCAAAAATCGGCCCGGT
Organism: Triticum aestivum; assembly: GCF_018294505.1. NCBI lineage: Eukaryota > Viridiplantae > Streptophyta > Magnoliopsida > Poales > Poaceae > Triticum > Triticum aestivum. Next base: position 368,445,389 of record NC_057805.1, read on the forward strand.
CGCGCCCCCATGATCTTGTTTATCGCCGGTTCGGGCCGAAATAACAGCCGGCGAACCTGAGCCGAACCCAAGCCCCCGGGAGTCGCCTGAGAGCGCCGGTCGAAGCGAAAAGGCGCGTGGGTCCGCTCTGTCGGCGAGACTGGGCCCTCTTCTCGCTGACCCCCCGCTCCCCCCCCCGTTTCCCCCCATTCGTCCCTTCTCCCACCATTCTCCCCCCTCTCCCCTCCATCCGTCTGCCATGCCGCCGAAGAAGTACACGGCCCCTCGCGCCGCTACCGATGCCGACGCCACCCGACCGAAGCAAAGGAAGTAGAGGTCGCCTCCGTCCAAACCCCCGGGCATGTCAAACGCCGACTGGAAGGCGGAGGTTTAGCGCAGGGAGGCTGTCACCACCGACCGGCGAAATAGGCTCAACGCCAAGAAGGCCCGGGTCAGGGCGGCGGCGGCTGCGGCCGTGGCGGAGCAAGCAGATCGCGCGGCGGAACAAGGAGAGGCGTCTCGCGTGGGGATGATGAATCCGCCTGGCGGCCACGGCCCGCACGCTCCATGGAGCCAGCAAAACGTCGAGTCACCGGCCGGCTTCGCGCCGTCGCCACACCCTGGGGGTGCGCGCCCTCACCTGGCTACATCGACGGCGACGCGCACGGCGGGTTCAACCCCAACGCCACCTTTCCGCATGGCCACCCTGCCCAGTGCACGCCCTCGTCCGCGTTCGCCGACGTCCAGTACCCCCCGTACACCTACTCGCCGCCGGCTTACACAGCCTCCCCGATGCCGCCTCTGCGTGTGTTGCACTGCTCTTCTTGCATGCCTCGTCGCCGCATCTCGGCAACCCCGACGCGAGCGAAGCCAACATGGACGACATCATCATGAGCGGCTCAGCCGCCGCCACCGCCTCCCTCGGGTTCAATGCCCAAGAAGATACAATGGACCTCAACGGCGGCATGGACGACGAGCTCGACTACGGCGAGGAGGAGCCAGAGGAGGAGGAGGAGCCGACGCCTGCTCTGGCGAGGAAAGGGAAAAATAAGAAGCGGGCGGCCAAGACCGGCGAGCCGCTGTGTGATACGTCTCCGTCGTACCTATAATTTTTGATTGTTCCCTGCCAATATTATACATCTTTTACATACTTTTGGCAACTTTTTATACTATTTTTGGGACTAACATATTGATCCAGTGCCCAGTGCCAGTTCCTGTTTGTTGCATGTTTTTTGTTTCGTAGAAAATCCATAACAAACAGACTCCAAACGGAATAAAAACTGACGGAGATTTTTTGGAATATATCTGATTTTTGGGAAGAGGAATCATCGCGAGACGATGCCCGAGGGGGCCACGAGGCAGGGGGACGCGCCCCTGACCCTCATGGACACCCCGTAAGGCGGTTGTTACCCTTCTTTCGCCGCAAGAAAGCTAATATCCGGATAAAAACCGTGTTCAAATTTCAATCCAATCGGAGTTACGGATCTCCGTTTATAAAAGAAACGGTGAAAGGGCAGAATCCAGAGCGCAGAAACAGAGAGAGACAGAGAGATAGATCCAATCTCGGGGGGGGGGGCTCTCGCCCCTCCCACGCCATGGAGACCAAGGACCAGAGGGAGAACCCTTCTCCCACCTAGGGAGAAGGCCAAGGAAGAAGGAGAAGGAGGGGGCTCTCTCCCCCTCACTTCCGGTGGCGCCGGAACGCCGCCGGGGCCATCATCCTCACCGCAATCTACACCAACACCTCCGTCATCTTCACCAACATCTTCATCACCTTCCCCATCTATCTACAGCGGTCCACTCTCCCGCAACCCGCTGTACCCTCTACTTGAACATGGTGCTTTATGCTTCATATTATTATCCAATGATGTGTTGCCATCCTATGATGTCTGAGTAATTTTCGTTGTCCTATCGGTAATTGGTGGATTGCTATGATTGGTTTAATTTGCTTGTGGTTATGTTGCTGTCCTTTGGTGCCCATCATATGAGCGCGCGCGTGGATCACACCATAGGGTTAGTTGTATGTTGATAGGACTATGTATTGGAGGGCAAGAGTGACAGAAGCTTCAACCTAGCATAGAAATTGATGCATACGGGATTGAAGGGGGACCAATATATCTTAATGCTATGGTTGGGTTTTACCTTAATGAACGTTAGTAGTTGCGGATGCTTGCTAATAGTTCCAATCATAAGTGCATATAATTCCAAGTCAGGGATGACATGCTAGCAGTGGCCTCTCCCACATAAAGCTTGCTATCGGTCTAGTAAAGTAGTCAATTGCTTAGGGACAATTTCACAACTCCTACCACAACTTTTCCACACTCGCTATACTAACTTTATTGCTTCTTTACCTAAACAGCCCCTTGTTTTTATTTACGTGCTCTTTATATTCTTGCAAACCTATCCAAAAACACCTACAAAGTACTTCTAGTTTCATACGTGTTCTAGGTAAAGCGAACGTTAAGCATGTGTAGAGTTGTATCGGTGGTTGATAGAACTTGAGGGAATATTTGTTCTACCTTTAGCTCCTCGTTGGGTTCGACACTCTTACTTATCGAAAGAGGCTACAATTGATCCCCTATACTTGTGGGTTATCACTGTGACGCCCCCGATTTGACCGTACATTAATCATGCATGCAAATGTGTACGACCAAGATCAGGGACTCATGGAAAGATATCACAACACAATTCTAGACACAAATTAAAATAATACAAGCTTCATATTACAAGCCAGGGGCCTCGAGGGCTCGAATACATAGCTCGATACACAAGAGTCAGCGGAAGCAACAATATCTGAGTACAGACATAAGTTAAACAAGGTTTGCCTTAAGAAGGCTAGCAAAAAAGCAACAACGATCGAAGAGTCAAGGCCTCCTGCCTGGGACCTCCTAACTACTCCTGGTCATCAGCGGGCTCCATGTAGTAGTAGGCACCCTCGGGGTGGTAGTAGTAGTCGACTGGGGTGGCATCTGGCTCCTGGGATCCACCATCTGGTTGCAACAACCAGAAAGAAGAAAGAAGGGGGAAAGGGGGGAGCAAAGCAACCGTGAGTACTCATCCAAAGTACTCGCAAGCATCAGATCTAAACTAAGTATGCATTGGTATCAAATGGAAGGGTTGTGTCTGTGGACTGAACTGCAGAAAGCCGGAATAGAGGGGAAGGCCTAGCCTATCAAGACTAGCATCTTCAAGCAGCTCCAAGCATCTTGCAGCATGTCGAAGAGTAAAGAATAGCATTTTAATTTAACAAGCATGTTCTAGTATTAAGGCCCAGAGATCCTGCCTCGACTCCCTGCGAGGAAGCAATCCCGGGGCCAACATATCCATCACATATCTCAAGTAACCAGTTCTAGTTGTAATAGATCAGGATACAAGTCTGAACGTCCATTACCGTGGACACGGTATTCGACTTCCCTGCAGGGGTGCACCACGTTACCCAACATGCTCGACCACTCTGGCCGGACACACCTTTTTGGGGTCAATGCCCGGCCTCGGAAGATCAACACGTCGCAGCCCTACCTAGGCTCAGCAGAGAGGTCCCCGCCGGTCTACATCCTAAGTGCTCCGAGGTCTGGGCCCATCGCCCGTTGCACTCCGGGTCGTTGCGCGCAGGGCGGGTCCAGGCTCCACCACTACAGGATGGTGCCGGCCCAGCCGTGCTGCAATGCTGAACTGGACGTCTGACAAAGCTTCGGCTGATACCGCGACGTCGAGGCCCATAACTATTCTCGCGTGGTGATTAGTGCGTAAAGGCCAGAGGCCAACTCAGAACAAATACCCAAACCTGTTAGTGCATTATTAAAAAGAAGTGACGGCTGTCGGGACAAGTCCGGAGCTATCACCCCCTCCTGGGTGATACCGCTAAACAGCCAGCCGCCACCGTAACAACTCCTCGGGTGCTCTCCGGGCCCGCCCGACTTTCACCAATGTCTCAAGTAAAGTCAAGGTAACCGTGTGTCCAAACATCAAGGGGAAAACCCAAGGAATCACCCTCGGAGGATTCCACTCGATGTAATCATCAAGGTGAACGTAAGAGGAACCACCCTCAAGGTTCACACTTGAGGTGTTGCATGACAGATTCGTATCGGGAATGGTGAAGGAGGAACCACCATCGTTGACCACAACCGAATAGCTACACTACAGAGATCTCATCAGGGGTGATGTATGAGGTTTCACCCTCGGCACTCGATGGTAACTCTGCAGAGTCGAGCAACAAAAGGGGTGTGATGTGATGTGAGGTGTCGGGCTTTGGTCGTCGATCACGTTGATCGAGTCATCGATGATGAAGCAGGGGCAACAAGGACAAGGATGGGGGTCACTCATGGATCACTAACCAACCTATACTAAGCAGTTTAGGATAAGCAGGTAGGTAACAATAGCAGGTACAAAAGCAGGCTATGCATCAGAATAGGAGCAATCAAATACTGTAGCAAAATCTAATGCAAGCATGAGAGAATGGAATGGGCGGTATCGGGATGATCAAAGAGGGGGCTTGCCTGGAAGATCCGTTGAAAGGGAAGAAGGGTCGTCGTCGACGTAGTCGATCACAGGGGCATCAGCAGCGGTCTCAGGGTCTACCGGAGAGAAGAGTGGGAAGAAACAGTAAATACAGAGCAAACAAGTGCAATACTATGCATGACAAGACAAAAGCGGCGCGAGGGGTGTTCTAACGCGGTGCTACACGATACCGACGAAGGGGAACAACCTCCGGGAAAGTTTTCCCGAAGTTTGGCTTTTTCGGACAGATGAAATGGAGGGGAAAAGTTGCATGTTCGCAATGCTACGGGCACGCGACAGATGAACGGAGAGCGTATTCAGATTCGTCATATTTTTCTGAGCAACTTTCATGTATAACACTTTTTCATCCGAGTTACAGATTAATTTATATGATTTTTCAAAGATTTAAACAATATTATGAATTTGTTATTAATTCGAAATTAAATAGCTAAAATGCTATGTGCACCCAGATCTGTGTACACAGAGGTGTACCAGAGGGTGACATGCGGGTCCAGGGGGTCCGAGTTGACCAGTCAATGTTTGACTGGTCAACAGGGGGTGGGCCCCCCTGTCATTGACTGATTAGGCTAGTCCAACAGTTTAGTTAACTAAACGAGGTGATTAAGCTAATTGAGTCTAATTAGACCTAATTAAACCAATTTAATTAAGTTAATTTTTTTATTTTTCTCACTTTTTTTGTTTGACAAAACAAGGGAGAGGGCCCCAGTGCCAGTGGCACAAAAGCCACTTGAGCGGGCTTAACGGGCGCGGGCGAGGGGTGCCCGTCGGGGCAGACCCAGGCGACGGCCACGGGGCGCGGCGGGCACCGACAGCCACCAGTAGTGGCGAGCAGCGGCCCTAGGCGATGGAGGGTGGCGCGCGCGGCGGTCAGGGGCGTGGCGCGCGGGATGCCGCCAGGGACCGGCGAGCGTGGACGACGGCTAGCGAGAGGGGCCGCGGGGCGCAGCCGAAGCGGGAGGTCGGGGCTGGGCCGCGAGCGGCGTGCGTTGTGCGCGTGCATGCAGCGGCGCGGCGAGGCGAGGCGGAGGTGGCAGGACACGCACGGGCGGGGGTAGGCGGAGCCGGGCAACATCAACGCGGCGGCGAGCAGCAGCAGCGCTGCAACGGCAACAGGAGTAGAGCAGGCACGGCGCAGGCGCGTAGCACGGAGTGGCGGACGCAGAGGCGTGCAACAGCGGGGGTGCGGGGCTGTAGCTGCGGCGAGCGTACGCAGGCACCGAGCGGGACCGAGGAGAAGGCGGTCGGGTGCGAGGCCAGCGCGAGCAGGAGCAGCGGCGGTCGGCGCAGCGAACAAGGGGCCTGGGGAGCACGGGCGGAACCGCGACAACCGCGAGCTGCGGTGGCTCCAGGCGCGGGGTGATAACGGCCTACGACGGCGTTCCGAGGCGGGGGAAGGAGAGAGAGGGAGTTGCGCTCACCGAGCAGGCGCAAGGAGGCCCGTCGAGTGGCTTAGGAGCAGTAGAGATGGTCGGCGTTGGCGGTGATCGTTGGTGATGCAGAAGACGGGACCGACTCAATCCGCGCGCTGTGGCATCGCCCGGCTCGAGTTCGCAGTCGAGGACGAGGTAGCGGAGGCCGGCAAAGCTTTAGGACGGGTCGGGGGCGCCTGGGGACGACGGGGGCTGCGGTGGTGGTGCGACGACGACGACGATGACACATCGGTGAGGTGGAGGGAAGGAGATCTGGTGGGGAGAGCGACGGACGCACGAGGGAGGGAGAGGGGATAAGGGTTCCACGAAGGAGAGGAGGGGGCGCCAGGGAGGTTCTTATCCCCTCCCGCGTCGCTGACGGCGAGGGGGTTCGGCGGCGACCGTGCCCCTGTAGCGATGCGGTCGCGGGAACATGACGACCGGTGGGGGAGGGAAAGCTAGGTGGGCCGGCTCGGGTGGGGGTGGGCCGAGGCCCGGGGGAGCCAGGGGGTTTTCTTGCTTTAGCTTTTGCATTTTCTTTTCTTTTAAAAACTTTTCTGTTTTCTTTCAGTTTTCTTTTAGTTTTAGTTTTATAAAACACAACACTAGTCCCTAAATCAACATAGTTTGAGGTTTAAATAAAATAGTTTAGTATTTTTATAATTTAAAAAGCATTCAAAAATTGTTTTTAGCCACTGTTATTTTCACAAAAGAGCATTTAAATACTTTTACAAAAATGTTGGGCCAGCACCATAATTGGTTATGAAATATTTTCCACACTTTAAACATTTTATTTTGCAGGTTTGAGAAATTTGAATTTGAATCTGGATTGCGATTTGGATCAAGCGAGGATTAGCAACAGTAATGTGATGACGTGGCATCATTAGCAGAGGATTACTGTAGCTTAATTATCCGGACGTCACAGCCGCGCGTCAAGTGGGCGTCCAAAGAAGACGAGTGCCTCGCCGAAGCGTGGAAGATCGTCTGCCTCGACCCGATCACCGGCACAAACCAGAGCGCCGACACGTACTGGGAGCGCATCAAGTCGGAGTTCAATGAGGGCAAACTGGTAGATCCCTACTTCGCCGGCGTCCACATGCAGCGCGGCTCGAAGGCCATGACGAACCATTAGACGCTCATCCAGACGGCGTGCAACAAATGGCATGGGATCGTCGAGGAGGTCGCGGCTCGCCCGGAGAGCGGCGCCAGCATCGAGGGTCAGGTATGCACAGACGCCGGTCTCTCGCTCATTTTTTGCCGTGTGCGTCGCCGACACTTGTTCCTCGGCGCAGATGGTTCGGATGTTCGCCATGTATCGCCAGGACAGCAGCGCCGACCAAGATTTCAAGTACCTCCATGTGTTTTCCCGGATCGAGAAGTGCGAGAAGTGGGCGGACGTCCGGTGCACCCTCGCCAAGGCCAAGGAGACGTACAAGCCGGACGTGTCAACGCCGGGCGCGTCGACGCCGGGCGCTGCTAATGGGCGCCCTGACGGCAACAAACGAGCCAAGTCGGCGAAGGACGCTGCGTCGGCTACAGCGCGTATGCAAGAGTCCATCGAGCATTGCATCGCCGACGCCAAGACCCGCCCGCCCAGAGGGAAGAGAAAACCGATGCGCGATGGTCGGCGTTGATGACGAACAACGCCGTCAAGCTCGACCTGCTCCGAACCAACGTCGCCGCGAAGAAGACGAACACCGACCTGGCATTCCTGATTGGGGGGGGGGGGACATGTCGACGATGGACGAGCAGGTCAAGGCGTGGCCTCATCCTGAACCAGGTGCCGTCGGCGGCAGCGCCAACTCCCTCGCCGCCGCCGCCGCCGCCGCCAAGCCCGAGCGACGATGCCTCCACGACGCCCAGTGCAGAAGCCGCGCCGACGCCGACCGGCCCGCGCACACCGACTCCCGCCAGTCCGACGCCGGAGGTCGACGCTGCCATTTGATGCATTGTCTACACGTCCTTTCTTCTGAACGCCGAACTTTTTATTGATCGTCGAACTGTGGCATGGTGATCGCCGAACTTTGTGGCGCTGATGGCCAGACTTGCGGCATTTTTTGGATAGCGGAAATGGATAAATTTGAATTTATGACGTCTTGAGAGTGGCATATGAGGGCGTGGCTGGGAACCAGATCGCCAAAAAAGCGTTGGCCGAAGGGCCAAAATAGCGCCGGACGACAGGCTGGGGGGCTGAACGAGTGGAGATGCTCTTAGCACGGGCCGGCCCGTTTGGCCAGCTCTGACCGTCACCACAAAACCCCACTCGACGGAAAAGGGGCGGCAACGCCCTAGCCCACTCTCATTTCCCCCGCCATTTCCCGCCATCGAGGTCATTCGCTTTTAGCCGCCGCTTGGGAATTCCGCTGCGCAGCGTCGGCGACGGAGATGGCGGCCGACATGGAGATGCCAGATCCGGAGGAGCTCGAGTGGATGGAGAGCAACGGCCTCCTCCCGGAAGAAGAGGAGTACGCCTACTTCGACGACCCCGACGAGGGCTTCCTCCCGGCCGCCGGCGACGCGTGCAAACCGCACGACCCCCCGCAGGAGACAGCCACCTCCCCCGCAAAGCCCGCAGGTACGCATCACTCTCCATCTCTATAGACTACGAATCTAGGCCTTGATTGTCTCGACTGCTGATTGAATCGACCAAATCTGTACGAAGATGAGGTGTCGGAAGCCAATCTGAAGCGGCCTCCCCCTCCGCCTCCGCCGGAGCAGGAGGAGGAGAGGGGCAAGAGGAGGAATGTCGATCGGGTGGACTCGGTGGACGAAGACTGGCTGCGGTACTCGCCCCCTCCCGCCGCCGAAGCCGTCGCCGAGAAGATTGTGTCGCGGTTCGCGTCGGAGATCCAGGGGGACTCTATGCCCGTCACAGCGCCCAACGGGGAAAGAGTTTATGCCAAGCTTGCGACGGAGAAATTGGTTAGCGAAGTAATTGAGGGAACTAGGCGAAGGACTTCAATTTCCAACCACGATGGTTAGTTACTAAGTAGTGTACTTCGATCTCACGCTCTTAATCATTTCTCCCGAGAATGAAGATTCGTTTGTTAATACACAACGTTGTTTTACTTCCTGTTGTTTGCTCTTCTGCAGGGCTTCTTTCAGAATCATTTCATTCGTTGACTATGCAAGCGGAACAAGATGCTCTAGCAAAGGTACACATGTGAGATGTATGTGCGGATCATTAACATGTAAATAGATACACAACCGGATTGTTTTCCTGCATCATTATAGTCTGGCCAAGTAAGCAGTGTCTATGATAAGCAAGCAGTGAACTAAATGGTATTTGGGCAACATAGGAATAGGTGCCCACTAGTCACTATGGTATTTATTTTAATTTAATGTTTTCTTAGGAAGATATTAATCCCACAGATTAGCATCAAAACAGAGAATGCGCACATTCTTTATCTCTGTGAGCTTCCCAGCAAAATGTTACCATGTGCACTTGTGCAGTCCAGGATATCATACTTATTTTTGGAGCTTGAAGTTGAAAAATCTAGTCGTCATACTTTAATTGCAAAACTGCATTAAGAACCGGGAGACAATTATACTTTTTTCCGCCTTTCGCCTAAGCAAGTTGACAATGGATTCTGACTCTTGTACCTAGTGCAGTGTTGATTGCTGCAGCTATAAGCAAAGTTAATAAATATCTTAGTAATCTATCTCTGTAATGTGTATGAAGGCCTTGATGGAAAGCACAGGGACACAGTATGTCGAGGGTTGTCCATTGACTCCAATAGTCACAGAACAACTTTGGGTGGAGAAATATGCACCACACTCTTTTACAGAGCTGTTAAGTGATGAGCACACAAACAGGGAGGTAAATAGGCATCCCATTTCCTTAAGAAATGTGTTTATAAGTGTAGAGCTGACCTGTAAGAATCTTTGCTTGGCTTGATGTTCCTCATCCAGGTACTTCTATGGTTAAAACAATGGGACTCCTGTGTGTTTGGGTCCCATATCCGGGGTACAAGTGATGATACTTTATCCGCCTTACGTAGACATTTTTGTACCATTCAAAAGAACTCAAGTAGCAGAAGTTTCTTTTCCAAGAGCAGGGGAGCCTATGTCATGGGTCAAGATAACATGCCCCAAAATACACCTGGTAGCAACTCAGAAGATTTGAAAAGCACGTTTCACAAAAAGCCTTCCGTTGATAACGCACCAGAACAGAAGGTGGGTTAGTACTAGTGTGCTGTGTCTTATAAAGATGACCGCAAGCTGTGCTAAGCAGCCGCTGGTTAGTTGCTGCATTTGAATAACCTCCTGATGTTGCAGGTGTTGCTACTATGTGGTCCAGCTGGCCTTGGGAAGACAACACTTGCTCACGTGGCAGCCAAACATTGTGGTTACCATGTTGTGGAGGTCTGAATAGGAACAATATTTCTTGTTTATTGTGTGGTAGCTTCTATGTGATTTGATTTGATGAACGATATTTAGTCACTTCCTATAGGAGCATACATCTTTTAGTGGCTATATGATAAGTGGATCTGATATATCTGTTGCATCCTTCTGAATTGTCTTCAGTTTTGTTACGCATCATCTAGTCACAACTGGATACCGCTGGATAGATTTTTTATATTCTATACACTGTAAAACTGCAAGTATAAGTCTATTACGCCCCTTTGAAGCCAATGTGACATGTTCTTTAGCAAGATTTCCTCCAAACTCCTTCTAATGTCGCCTCTTGTTAGTTATGGTTGGTGGCCACTTTTGCTATTGGTCTATGGGCTGGCACCCAGCTGTTTTTTTTTTGCGGGGGGCACTCAGCTGCTTATTACTACCTGAATACAGATTCTGTGCATTGCTTATGTTAAGTACTACATACACGCAGATAAATGCCAGTGATGATCGTTCTGCTTCATCCATTGAACCAAAAATTCTTGATGTAGTTCAGATGAACTCTATCATGTCAGATTCCAAACCTAAGTGTCTGGTGAGTTAAGTTATGCTACCAGATTGTTAAATCACCTTCCCCACATTCTGTTAAGGTCTGCTAGCACGTGTAGGTAATTGATGAAATTGATGGAGCGCTTGGTGATGGAAAAGGGGCAGTGGAGGTTATTCTAAAGATGGTAAGTTGGCAACATTTCAACATTAATTTCTATTGAATTGCATGCTCCAGCCAGTTCCGATGGAGAATGACAAGCAATATACTTGAACCCCCCCCCCCCCCCCCCCACCCCTCGTTTAGGCTCCACCAGGCCTTACACGTGGGGTCAATGTAGTTTGCAGCTATTTTCTTTTAATAATAGTGTGTTGGCCTGGTCTTGAGATTGAGATCTCTTAGCTACGATACCATATTGAATCGCGTGCTCAATATATTTCAACAGTTCTCTTATATTCTTTCTTTCGTTGATCGAATAATATTTTGCATTGCTGTGCAGTTGAGAACCGAGATAGGCTATTCTCCGCAGCATAGTGCATATGAATGTATTTCTGTGATCATGGATGATTAACTCTTTTTGGTGCAGATCAATGCTGATAAGAACAACAATTCTGACAGAAGCAATGGAGCTGAAGAAACTCAAGTCCAAAAGGCTTCCTCAAGGAAAAGTCATAGAACAGCAAAACTACTGAGGCCTGTAAGCAACGATGCTGTGCTGCCACTTTCATTTTAATGCCTTCACATTGTATTCATTCATATGATATTATTTGTAGGTAATTTGTATATGCAATGACCTGTATGCTCCAGCCTTGAGAAAACTACGCCAAGTAGCCAAGTAATGTTTCCTTCCTCATATTTTTTTAATAGTTCCGTGCGGTCCTAAAACTGTTTAAACTTTTCTTATAAGAATTGGTCTAATTTTGCAGGGTTCATATTTTTGTGCAGCCAACGATTAGTCGTGTGGTGAACAGGTAATGTAAAGGCACTTACCTAACAACATTCAACACATTCTATTTTAGTATGGTACATTTTGCTCATTTTGCTTGTTTAGGCTCAAGTACATATGCAAGAAGGAAGGATTCAAGACAAGTTCAATTGCTCTTTCTGCATTAGCGGATTATACTGGTACAGTTTCTTTTGCTCCACGCAAGCCATAACTATGCTTAATATTGGTGCATAATGCTATGCCCATTTTGTAACAATAGCAGAACCAAGATACTCTAGTCTATCAATGGACATGCAATATCTCCTTGAGTGATAATACTTGTACTTCTAGAATTCCAGTCTTCTTCCTATGTTTAAACCTACAGATATTTATTTAGCTAAATTGACTAGATTTTTGGCCAACCGAGCACCTACATGTCTCATTAACTACTTTAGTTGTGTAACAAAACTCAGCATCTGCTGAAACATATTATACAACTGCCATAGTAGCTTTGTTTACTTTCATCCTCCTAGCTTGTCTGTTCAAATTAATTGGATGACTATATCCTATATTTGTGAAATTAACTTGATATCTATATCTATATTTGTCATGCATTTAACTAAAATATCTTTATATGCTGGCATACTTTGGGGAACCTGTTTTTATGCTTCCCAGCACTCAGGATCTTCACGATAGTTTATTCGAATTCACTCTTTGCAAAGTGTTGTCTTAATTTAACTTTTAGTCTTGGACCTGAAACCTATTATGCCATATGTAGTGCTACTTTTGCTTGTATTATGCACTTATTTATACACAGATGGATGAAGGAGAATTGCTAGTACATGCATAAATTTGTTTTATACATGAGATGACTGGTTGGCCTCATAGACCGTACTAAGTGAGCAAAGCCTCCATGCAGAATGTGACATTCGATCATGCCTGAACACTCTTCAGTTTCTGAACAAGAAAAGAGAGGCACTAAACATTGTAAGTGAGCTAATTGAGAGGGCCACCTGCTGGCTGATGCTACTGTTTAACCGATATAGAGTTCAATTCTCATTGTTCTGTGTCATTGAGCAGTCAGGGTTTGATTCACAAGTCATTGGACGGAAGGACATGTCCAAAAGCATCCTTGATGTTTGGAAACAGGTCTGATGTTTTCTTACTGCAATTATTTTATTTTCTGCGGATGCCTTCATTGTTCAAGCATTGAATGTATAATCTCAAACTTTCAATATTGGCACTGAAATTGTGTGCCAAGCATAAGTTCAGAAGGCAACCCATATCATACATTGCTGCAAAAAATAACAATACATTTGCTCATTGTACCATTTAAGTATAACAAGTTTGCTTCTCAGGTTCTTCAAAAGAAAAAACTCAAGCGGGCAGAGATGGCAGATTGTAATATGAGCGGAGACAAGGACATTGGCTCTCTGTTCTCACTCATATCTAACCGGTAACATTTGTTTTGTATATTGCACACTTCTTCTATATGGGCTTGGTTCACTTTCTTATCATGTCATGCTCTACTTGCAGTGGTGACTATGATGTTACTATGGATGGGATTCATGAGAACTTCTTAAAACTCTCTTACCATGATCCAATGCTGCACAAGACGGTATAAACTCTTACCAATCACAAATTTGTATTGAATTTCGTATTTATCATGCACCCGCAGTTCAAAATTAAAGTAGAGCCAAAGGCCAGGGCCTGGTGTGTGGACCTTGTACACTCACCACTGCACCTCCTTGGAGAGTTCATCAATTTCTTGCTCTGTAAATATATTGTACTTACTGTAGACCAAACCACCTTGCAGGTGAAATGCCTTGATGTACTTGGAGTTTCTGATTATTTGACGCAATATGTTTACCGAACTCAGCATATGTCACTCCAAGGTAGTATCCGGCTGTTTATTACCTTTTTTTAATTTATTTTTAATAAATGTTGGAGTAACCTAAAGAGTTTACCATTTTATTTCAGCATATCAACCTCCTATTGCCATCACTATAAGCCGTATCGTTGCTCAAGTTGAGAAGCCAAATATTGAGTGGCCGAAAGCTCTGCAAAGGTATTTGTTTTTAACACATCTAAAGCTAATAGCTATCCATCAGCGGGTTAATGTGGATGTGTTTTAGGTGCCGAACAATGCTTTTGGAAAAGAAGGACACATTGAAGACCTGGCAAAACCGAATGTCACCGCTCATTTCAAGGCACCTGTCAGTGGAATCTTTTGTTGGAGACATTGCTTCCCCCTTTTTACATATTCTTTCGCCGTTGAATCTGAGACCTGTAAGTTCTCAATCACCTTAGTGTCGTGTTCCAATGCTTGATTTTCGAACTTCCCTTGGCATTGGCATGCAGTAATTTGTCTGCTCAGATGCACCTTGGTTTCTAAGATAAAAAATACAAGCGAGGACAGCATGGCAAAGCTATCTGCACCATGCCCCTTCCCCAGAACATTCTATAATCTAGTGATGCACCCACAATAAGATGGAATTAATGCATCTGCCAGTCTACCTACAACAATTTAGCAACCAAGTAAGGAGGCTATAAGTTCCTGATAAGACCCTATGCTAATTCAAGTTCACTAGTTTTGAACACGGGGATTTTACATCATATTGCAATTTTTTATATTTATTTTCTTTGTATATTTCCATACCTTTTTAGATTTCTAACTACACATCGCATGCTCAGGTGGCACTGAATTTGATGTCAGAGAGGGAAAAAAATGAACTTGTGCAGCTAGTTGATACTATGGTTGCTTACTCGGTTACATACAAAAACACAAAGTTTGAACCTCAAGAAAGGGCAAATGGATCTATTGTGCCTATGGATATTCCTTCACTTTCTTTCGATCCTCCAATCAATGATATTATAAGCTTTAAGGTTCTTCCCAACCTTTATTTTTATTTTTATTTTTATTTTCACAGTTCTTTGTTTTCTCACTGTGCCTGACAAAGATGTTGATGTCAGGATTATCAATCCGAGCACATTGGTCTCTCTTTGGCCATGAAACAGGTCTTGGTGCACGAGGTGAGCAGTAGTTCCAACTTCTATGTTTGGAACCCTTAAGTTCTACTATATTTTTTGCTTAGTGCTTGCCACTTTAGCAATTCCTTCACTGACTGCAACTTCTTTGATCTGAGAAACCAAATATTGACCTTTTTATTTCTATGCAATCTTTTCCAGCTCATCATTTGTTCCCATATTTTCCTGGAAAACTATCTTGAACCTGTATGCATGAACTGACCAGAGCATATTTTGTTATACGTTATTTGAAAAACTGGCTGTGACCATACGACTTCGGGTTAGGAAGTTATCTGCAGAGAAATATATATTGAGGAATTCCTAATGCCAGCAGGTTTTTTGTTTGTATCTAGATCCATTACTTGCTTTCTTTTGGGGGGCTGAGTTTCTAGTATCAATTATCTAGTTTAGGAAAAGCTCCATTTTGAACCCTGAACAATTGTGCTTGGTTGTACCTGAACCCTAAACTCTCGAACAATTTGTATTAAGTCCTGAACTGTCTAAAGTAATTAAAACGATCCCTAGACTGGTTTTGAAAAGTGTTTTTTGTATTTCAGGGCTTTCAGAAAATATGAAAAAAAAATCCATGTTTGTAGGAAATGCTATGAAATGATAACCCTGCGAAATTCATAAGTATGACAACTTGTATCCTGTGCAAAATTGATAAGAAGAATTTATTTATCTTTTGTTTTTATTTCTAATGCAACACATGTGATCAAATTTGATGATTTTTTTTCTGGTTCTTACTTATAGCGCACGCCACACCTGTGAATTGTTTGTTTTTTGAGAACCTTGGAAGATAAAGCCACTTTCCAAACCTCAACCCGGTTATTTCGGGTGGCTTCACAAAGTTTCTGAAATAATTGGAAATTGCTGTGCATGCAGAAATTCATTTAAATAAAATAGTGCGCTGTGCCTTATGTACACAAATAGACAAGTAAAATCTATTTATCTCAACATTTTTGCACATGACAGGTAGTCATATTTTATGATGAAAATTTGCAGGCTATAAATTCCTGGCATTGCATACATCTTTTTGTTCTTTTACATTATCTGAAATCCCCCAAATGCAAAGCCACTAACGAAAACCGGCTAAGATTCAAGTTGAATGGTTTTACAATGTTTAGGGTTTAATTTGAACAGTGTTGCCTATCACTTAGGAGTGCAGCGTTGTAAATTTGGGGTGTGGTTCTTCTTAGGGATTGTACATAATCTTTCTCTATCAATGCATCGAGACGCAGGGCTTTTATGTTTTCTCGAAAAAGGGTTTATTGAACAGTTTGATAGTTCAGGGTTCTAATTGGACTAGACACCATATTTTAGGGTTCAAATTGTTTTACCTTTTTACTTTAGTTGGCATTTCCATCTTGTTACAATCCAATATGTATACTCTATAATTTCTGTTATCAGGGGCCTTTCATGTTTGGAAATGCCACACTGGGCACACAAGAGACTATTTTATTGTTATTGTTAACACATGTTTTTCTGCAGGTAGAGAAGCAAAAGATCATCAAAGATAGTGCAGGAAAATTGTTGAACCAAGTTAATGAAGGAGTTAGGAGTGAAGTTCCAACAACTACATGCCAGAAAACAGCAACTGGTAGTGCATGTGATACTTCTCAGGGTAGCTCTAAGGGCAAACCATCTACACTTCCAACGCAGCTAAACTCAGCCTCTAGTTTGAGTGGTAAAGGTCTTCCACCTGCAAAGAGACCCTCAAGTCGCCCAACTGATTTCTTTCAAAGGTAACACATCAGTTATCATTATTTTCAAACGTGACTGCATATTCAAGGCATTGATTATGAAGCTACCTCTTTTCCTTGACAAAAAAACAGCTTTAGGAAAGAAAGACCAGGGGGTGCAAAGACTCATATTGATGCTGGGCAGCAAGGAGCAACAGTTCAGAGGGACTTGCGCCCGCTGATCTTCAAATACAATGAGGTTTGTGTGTTTTCATTATGGTAACATGATTTCTGCAGTGATCTAAACTTGGATCAATATACAATCACCCTTTTGCGCTCATTATCACAAGCAAGAAAACAGTGACAATCTTGTAGAGTTATAAGATATCGCCTTTTTCTTAACATCAACATTACATTAGCATAGCTGTACTGCAAGCCTTCATGGCCCTAGAACTAATTAAGCAGAAAGTTACACAAACAGTAATATTGTAAACTGGCACATTGTCCTTTTCTTTAGAAGTATTCCCTCTGTATACAAATGTAAGACGGTTAGCTTAATTTAAACTGCAAAAATGTCCTACATTTGTGTACAGAGGGAGTACCACGTTACGTTTTATGTTGGCATAATAGCCAGAACACAGTGTTGCTAAGAGAACATCATACTTGTTCCATTTTGCACATCGAATTATGGAACTAAGAACTGTTGCTATGGCTAGTCGGTCACATGGTGCTTGAGAGTGGTATGACTGCTGGAAATTCCTTGTCTACGAACTGTTCCATTGTGATTTTGTTTTTCTGATAAATTTCTCGACAACCTTTATGCCTTCACACTGTAGTTCTTTTGACCCAAATGATCATGGGACTCTAGATGCTTCTTGTTCTAGCATTGACATTATATCATGCATGTTATTTTTTGCAGGGCTACACAAATGCAGTTAAAAGACCAGTCAGAGTTCGCGACCTTCTGCTCTAGCTATGTCCTTTCGGTTTCTTGCACATTGTTATGTAAAGTATGTAAAGTAATGTTTCGTATTTCATTCTGTCATATTATTTTTGTTAAATATCTCTACTACTAAAGGAGAATCGAACGTCGTGATGGTTCGACCTCCTACAATGCGGTGCGACCTTCACGATCGCCTCGCTCCCCTCCACCCCACCCTCCTACGATTCCCTCTCTCCCGGCGTGATAAAAGAAAAACAGAGAAGCCACGATAGAAAAAGAAATAGCCATGATCGACCTCCTCCCACCCATCGCACGTCCCGTCAGCCCCACCTCTCCCTGACCCCTCGCTCCCGATCTCTTCTCTCTCCTGCCAAATAGCAGAGGCACCGAGGAGGGGACTGCGCTTCGGTGCCTTGCACCGAAGGAGGAGGGGGTCACCTCGCTTGCTTCTGCTGAGTGCTGACGACGATCATGCCCATCGCCACCCCCACTGCCTCCGCCGCAGCGGATGCGGCGAGCAGAGCCGCGGGACACCGGGCGCGGCCACCCCTGCCGCCGTCGCAGGGACAGGAAGAGCAGTGCCACGGGAGCCGGCGAGGGCTCCGAGGAGAGCGCCCACCCGGAACCCGACCCCCGCCCCCAGGCGAGTTCCGGTTCCGCCGCCCCGTAATCCGCTCGAGCCGCGCCAAACACCATGGTTTATTGCAGGTGGAGGTGGAGTACGTGATGGAGAAGCCCGGCCTCAGCGCCGACCATCCCCGCCTCCCTGCATGTATCTTCGTTGCCATCCGTTGCACATGCCCACCATGCCGGCGAAGCTTCCGCGCTACCTGCATAAACAGATTAACGTAAGCATGCTTCCTGTCCTAATGCTTAATTTTGGGTCTCAGTGTTGAGTTCTCCTTGGTTTGTCTTTGTGATGCCTAATTTTTGGTTCTCACTGTTTAAATCTTCTTGGTTTGTTTGGAATTACAGGCCTTATTCCTGGATTGGTTCTTGTGATCACAAACCTGGAGACATACAAGATCGATGAGGTAGACGTCGTTCAATTTGGTTAGTGATCTACTCTTTTCCCATAGTTGGATCCTTTCTTCATGTGCATCTTCCTCCTGCAGATGGATTGCTGTTTCATGAAGTTTACCAGGTTGGTGCTCATGCCATGGTGGTATGCCAGCTGCTTGCAGCATGCGTTAGCAATCAACACCAGGACTCCATAAAGACCCAAAGAGAGGCAGAGCAACAATGAAGGTATGTATATACCGAGCATGTAGGGGCAGCCTGGAAGTTGCCGGCATTCTTCAGGTTGCTCTTGATGTCCACGTTGAGCATAGGTATCCTAATATGCTATGCATTTGAGTTCTAATTACAATCATAAATAGTTTGCCTTGCAGAACTATCGAACTTCTTAAATTAACAAGTTGACAACCTTTGAATGTGTAGAACAGCAGTGAGGAGATTGTTGTCGAGCTTACAAACCACTATGCCCAGCATGCACATATCTGATTTCCTCTTCTAGACTGTCCAAACCACTATGCCGAGCTTAGAAACCACTATGCCTCCCATGTATAGCATGTTGGCTTTTTTACATCCAGAAAAAGACAGTCCATACAACACCTATGGTCAATTATTGTCAACGGATGTTTGTTTTGTACACAACATTTTCTAAATTAATGTCAAACTTCAACAGATATATACTTCTAACAAAGTCAAACATGCTACACGCATAGCATTTTCTTAGATGGTATATAAGGTTTGAATAATAATTGTGGGTTCTCACGTACTATGTATAATGTAAGAGAAACTATATGGATGATATATCATTAGAAAAAATGAAAGAATTATGATGGCTATTAATTTGCTCGAAATGATTACTCCACTACAATGCTTCTCATAGCTTTATAGTTCTGTGATGCAAGCATATGTGTTCTGGAGCCTTTTTTGCCAGGGAACTCTGAAGCATGTAGTTGAAGTAAATATTGTATAGTCAGAGACAATCTTTGCATATTCAGGAGCAGACTGCACCGCAAGCTGCTGGTGCGAAAACACAATTGGCACCGTACAGCAGGCAAAGCTTCACCACAGAGTTCTGCATAGGGATATGCGTTTTGCTGACCTTTTTTCAATGATGCAAATAGAATTTAATACATGTTCTCGTTGTGCCAACGATTTATGTGCTACACATTGGTTTGTAATTTTTTGTGCATTTGGTATGAAATTCATCACTCGCTTTTGATTGCTTTTTTCCCAATGAGAGGCCTTGCTAATAGATTGTCATCTCTCATTGTACTATGATTGTGAAAGATGCAATATCTTTAGTCTTTACTGCAACGACATCCTCCAACAAGGTGTATCGAATGCATTCTAGGACCTCAGACACAAAGGTGGATCCATTATTGTGAAGATGAGCAAGTAGTTGAATGTTTTGTAAAGAACAAATTCCAGAACAGAAACATGATGAGATGGTTCAAGCACGTCACAGCTCTAATAATCATGGTACAACAGTAATATCTAAATATTTCACTTATCTAAAATGCTTGTCTTATTTTACTTTTTATTAGTCAAGCCCAAGCAACATTTTTGCTACATTGGGATGTACTACTTCCGGTAAGTCTGTTATTGGCTATACATGGGAGTTCAAAAAAATACAGACTCCTTCCTTTCTTGCATGATTGTAGATGGCTACCAAATAGGAAATTTTCCAACCTTCAGTAAATATAGATGTATTTTGTATGGGCAGGTTTGATGCATGATTGCAGATGCGTGTAGGTTTCAGCTTCTGAAAGACAAGTGTACATGTATTACCAATAATTACTACTTCATTTACAAATGTCGCCTTTTGTGCGCATGACAAGTGTGTTATAAATTAGTATCATGTTGCCTGCACATTGAGCTTATTATTTTTCTTAATAATGTGGGATATTTTGTTTCTGGTCAAAATCACCATTGCTTGTTTTTCTCGTGATTTGATTGTGCTCTTTCAGAGCTATGTATCTATGTAGATGAACCTCTCAATTTTCAGTTTACTTGAAGGGTATATTATATGTAAACTTCTCCGACACAAATTGCCACATAGACTACTTTATTTTGGTAGTAACTGTCTTATGTGCATCCATCAGAGCTATTGCACAATTCTGTCCCTGCTTATGGCTTTTTCACACGTCTATATGTGTTGCTTCTTCTTTTAATTTTTTTAAGACATTGATTCTTGTGTTTAAAGTCTTGATGTGTGTAGAACTACTTCTGTAGTGAGCCGGCATCTGGTGAGCCAGAGCGCATCACGTCTTCTCACAGCATGCCCCCATCAGTGAAGGTGGTCGTCGATTGATATCGAGCTTGACCAGTACTTCCATAATGTTGTTGCCTACTCTTGTTGGGTCATTGATCCAGACCCCATCTACGTGGGAGCTGCTATTTTTCATACATTTGTAAAGAGACGCTTGATAGGAGAAAATGAACACGAAGAGCATGAGACATTGGATATGCATAACAGAAGAAAAGTTTGGTCAAATGTCACCATGTTCCTTTTCGCTATCAGGTGCTGAGAACCTAAATAATGCACACAAGTTTACATATTCAGTGTGATGGTAGTGTGTCGTCGTAGTTTTCTGTTAACCAGGCATGTTCGTTGTCCTACTTAATGTTCATGTTAGTCCTAACTTATCACATCGTTCTCGATCTTGAGTCATGTGTGGAGTTTTGATCTGCAACCATACAAAATCAGAAAGCATGTCCTAGGTTCAAGGTAATATTGATAATTTGGAGGTGATCAAATCATATGATTTTTGGGAACGAATATGAGTCTTGTGAACGAAGATGACAGTCTTGAAATCGAGCTGCCCCATCACAAAGAAGTGCAATTGATGCATCTGTTGCTAAGATATATCCTCAAGTGATACTCGTATCATGTTTGGCTCTTTATGCTATGAGCGGAATTTAAAGATTGAATTATATATATTTGATATCACTAACATACATCTATTTTTTCTTTTGACAGTGCATTGTATGTGGCAAGGAGGCGATGATGAGCCCAAGGCTGCCAAACCAATACAGGAGCTCCAAATATGTGTCTCGGCGCGAAGGATATGGACCATGGCCATTGGAATTTCAAGTATGAGTCACATGTATTTTGTTTTAGTGGCACATTGTATAGTACAAGAAAGTATAATAAAATCTTTTATGGGATGAGCACATTAGTGGAGGGGTTGCAAGGATGATGGGAGACAAAATATCCCCTCCCCTTTCCCCTCCATTGCGACTGACAAGGGGTGACGGTGTCAGCGGCCAACAATGATGGTGAACAACATGTAAATTTGTTGTTGCGTGGCAGCGCACGGGCACTCAACTAGTATTAAGCTAATAGGTGGATCTAAACTGAAACACAGTAAGTCTGTACTAGCTTGCAAAGTTTTTTTAAATATTATTTAAAGAAATGAATTGCAAAACTAACACCGCAAATGTTGTATGGAAAAAATGCTGACATGAATATGATTTATGGGCTAGTTTGTTATTGTCTGTTTATACTGAAGTTATGAAAACAGTTACACCTAGCAGTTTGTTTGTCAGTTCAAATTGAAGTTACAAAACATTAGTATGATATGGACACTCTTTCTATTTTTTTTGAAAGAATTTTCTATTAGTTGTGATGGAAAAGTTTCTTTGTGTCCAACTTAGACTTAGAAAAAGAAAGCTAATTGATTTAAGACTAGAGTATATGGAAGAGGTTATGTTAAATGAGATTGCCATAACTGTGGATGGAGGCTAAATTGTTTTATTGTGCTGTTCCATATTCATTGACGAGTCTAGTCTCAAGGTTTGTGGTGGGGTGTGGCTGTGTGGCTGAACACATGAATAACGAAAGTACCCCCTCCGTTCAGAATTAACTGTCAATGAAATGAATGAATCTACAACTAAAACATGTCTAGATACACTTATTTCAACAATAGTTAATTCTGGATGGAGGTTGTAGTAAAGTGGACACCAAGGTAATACTCACAACTAACAAGTGTTGGGCTTGTTCGGTGCACATGGAGAACTATGGGATCCTCGCCCAATCACAAGAAAGAAAAGGCATGTGGTATACTCTCTCTTGGAATTTTGTTGGTCAATTTGGTTGTGGCCTCAAGCAGGGAAATCTAGGCCCACCTGACTTGTGGGATGAGTTCCTTATCTCTCTCTTGCTCTGCCTTTGCTCGCAAACCTGTCGCTACTCTCGTTGTCTCTGTCCTTGTTGCCTATGTTGCCAATGGCTCCTCACATTCTCTTCAGTTTCAATCCCTCTCTTTCTCCAAGTCGTGAGGATCCACTCAAGCCTCTTTGGTGCATCTAATGGCTATCTTTTGAGAGATCAGTGACGCCTGCTAGTTCCGATGACAACTTCGCACTGGTGACTACATCATGCATCAAAACATCAAGGCAAATGGCGGCATCGTTGTAGAGACGCATATGCCTTCGCAAGGGGGTGCACGATGTGCCCCTTTGATCTGTTGTAGACTTGCTGTTTGATCTTGGCTGGATGCCAAGAAGAATATAAAATGCATATATGGTGAAACTGGTGCCTGGTGTTTTGCACTCGATTTCCTCCTCTATAGAGTCCCAACTCTCAGCCATCTCTCTGGCAAATGGTAGTTGCACCAGCCAGTAGCAAGATTGCAAGAGCAGTTCACCCTAGAAAAAGTATGTACAGTTCATCAGAGAAGAAGCTATTATCCCCCGCTCCTCCCAAATGGCGAGGCGGATTTTCCTCGGGGTTTCTCTTTTACTATGAATATTCCACCCAGAGCAACTCTTCCTTGGGAACATCTCCCATTATGGGCAAACAAGGCCTTAAGGTACAATGATTACTCACACAGTTAGATGTGACTTATGGGGTCTAAGGAGGATAAGTGCCCCCAAATAATATTAAGTGGAAGCTTGACTTGCCTTGTATCTAAGGAGGTGGGGGCACACTACAATTTCTCAATACTTTTTATTGGAAAATATGTGTGCATATATCACATGCATGTTGTGTTGCAGGGACCACATCATTAGAAACCTTGAGGCTTATTGGTTTGCTACCAACATTTGGCAAAATCAAAAGTTGCCAATCTTTTGTGAGATTGGCAACGGAAATTGGTATGCAACCAATCTCTAGCCAACATTTGGCATCAAACCAATTAAGCCCCTTGTGTTTTCAAGAAACTCACTCAAAGTAGATCTTTTACCTCGTTTGTCTTTTTTCTTTTCTTTCATGTACATATAAGAACTTGTGGTCGATGTATTTACTGAGGTTGCTCTTCATTTTACCTCCTGCAATTGGCTATTCATTGTCCTGATATATAATGGTGGGGCTTTGTACATTGTTTAGTCTATTCTCTATTGGATGTGGCTAATGATTTGGTGAAGCCATACACTCATGTCCTTATATGCTCATGTTCGTTGGACTAGTGATTACTTGGCCAACATGCAAACAACTACCATATGTTTTGCAGATTCACTTTTCGATGACTAACAACGTGGCCAAATATATGGATTTGACCTGTCTTCGTGTAGCTTTTGTACTCGGTGTCTGCACTTGACGAGCAGATTGTAGGGAATTGGCTCGTAGTGAAGCAAGTTAGCAAGGAGTATCAAACATTGGACAAGACCATGTCAGCTTATCTTGCTAAGGTGTGAAAGCTGGAGAAACTCATCAGACTTGAGGTCAAGTACATTCCAAGAAAGGACAACTTCCTTGTCAACAATCTTGCTTGCCTAAATTCCTCGTGAGCTCTAGGGCCAATCTGGGTCTTTGTAGGAAAGTTCTTGAAGGTGTTTATAACATGTGAAGATGGCATATACAAAGGCGTGGTGGTCACAAAGACCGCCAACTTAGGACACCACTGGGATAGATGCTTCAAAAGGAGCCGTAGAAATGCTTGTGTCATCACTTGAATACCAATGTTCGTGGATGGGCACTATTTGTATGTACCATCAAGTGGTTCCATAAGAGGATGCATCATCGTAGCAAATTTTCCGTATGCCAAGATGTACCTTGTTTGATGGTGTTGTTTATCACAAGGACGCTCACGAGTGCTCATGAATGATTTAAGAGAATGGTTTGGTGCCAAAAATTGGCATTCCATATTGGCTACTTATTGATCGATTACAAAGTTGTCACACCCATCTCACATAAGTTACCAATATTCGACAAATCTTGGTATTGGCAATATTTGGCTAGCCAAATATTGGTAGTGACAACATTTGGCTAGCCAAATATTGGTAGCAAACCAATCATGCTCGATGTGTTTTGAATGAATATATATCTACCCATAGAAATCCACTCTACAAGGAGAGATGTGTAGGGCCGGCACTTGTCTTAGAGGACACCCACTATGAGAATAAGGGAAGAATATATTAGCTTATCAAACCTCAAAAGAATGAACAAGGATTTCATAGATTTCTCAAAGTGCATAAAATATTGAAGACACGTGGAGCTTGAACAACTTTGTGAAGGCCTTGTTGAGCATTTATGGGAGCTCTATGGTGGCTAAACTTCTTCATGTTTAAGGACACATTTTGATTGTTATGTTTGAATTTGAATTTCAGAGTTGTGGATTTGAAATGATGTTGAATTATGTGTGGTTGAAATGCAATTATTTTATTATTGTGATGATAAAATAGAGATGCATGCTATAAGTCTCCTGAAAAGTTACTTCTTTCATATCATGAGAGATGTCTTTACTAAGCATAGCTTAGTGTAACCAACCCATTCAGATTTAAGTTCTAAACTTAGCACGGATGCTCGTATTTTTTGGATTTATTTTACATTCTTCGGCGCTAATCTTTTAGCGATATGACGTTTTCTGTCGGTATGAGACGTTTGTGAAAACTTCGCCAATCTTAAAATTCGCCGGCTCTGCTCTCAAAGAGTCAAATGTGTTTATAGAGATAGAAAGTATGTGTATATTCGTAGGGTAAATGTGCGTCGGCGATCATCTTTGTTTGTAGTACTGTTTTTTTTAGAAAAGGAGGATGACCCCCGGCCTCTGCATCTGGGCGATGCATACGGCCACTTTATTAATCATTCTCACAAGATCTTACAAAATCATACAACAGCAAGACTAAAGCCACTTTCTAAGCAACAACTGTCGCTACACCTATCCAATCGATGAAGGGGCGCTGATAGTCTGGGCCTAATACCAAACAGACATCGCAGCCAAACCTAAACATCTAAGACCTGAGGTCCCAACCAGGACGCCTGCCGGGTATGGGATACCTACCAGTCCGGCGCACTCCTCAACCAGGACGCCTGTCGGGTATGAGGCCGCCGCAGCCACCTGCCACCAAACCATCTTCAGAGCTGTATTGTTGCATCAACCTTGCACGATCTAGCTACCGTCGACGCCACCACGACGCCAGACAGCTCCACCGCTCTGCGCTCGTCCATCCCGAGGCGGACACTCTGAAAGATCTGTCGTGCGTAGCACCTGCCGACTAGGCATGACTCAGCGTAGCACCGCAGTTAGAACGCCGCTCCTCCTGCCAACCTCCACACCATTGCCGCTGCTGGAGCTGACACACGAAGCCCTTCACCCATAGCAACTCCCCGAACGCCCAAGCCTCCCAAGACGGCGCCTCCATGGAGGTTACGACGCAAAGGGCACCGCCGCCGTCCAATCCAAGACGGAATTTGGACTTTCGTCCGGGAACAGGACAGAGGTGGATAGGAGGGACCTCGACTTCGCCATCAAGATGGGTAACGACGTCAAAGCCGTCGCCGATGCCAGGCCGAGCTAGCCGACCAAAGTTTCCTCCGGTCCTCTTCCTGTACCACCAATCTCCATCTGCTTTGGATCTGGCAGCAGCCAAGACCCGAAAACTCCAGAGAGGGAAGCACCATAAGGCTCAACACCTCCGGCGTAGATCCATCCAGGCGCCGGATCAAAAGACCCGACCTGGTCAGCGACGAAAGCCACCATCCCGCGCCGGCCGACGACGATCAGGCACCGGATCCAGAAGGATCGGACCCGAGACCGACGGCGCACGCGACCACCAGATCCAGCGGCCGCACCACGCCGCGAGCACGAACCCCAACCGCCGGCGCGCTGCGCACGTCGCGGCCAGGATCCATCTGCAGCGCCGCCGCACCCCGCAAAAGTACGGCGCCTCCTCTCGAACGGCCGTCCCGCGCCAGCCCATTCGGGGGAAGGAAAAGGGAGCCCCGCCGCCGCCCCTGCCGGCCTGGCTTCGCCCGGCGGCGCTGCTGGCGGCGGCGAGGATGGAGGAGATGCGGGGGAGTCCGGGCGCCGGCGGCTAGGGTTTCCCCCTGGTCGCCCGCGGGGGCGACCCGAGGGGTACCAGCGACTCTGGTCTGAGGATAGATGTTTGTAGTACTGTGTTTAAAGAAAACTTCCCTTCTTATCGAGTCGTCTACTCGTCGGGCAGCACAACAGCCCGAGCAAGAGAGGTGGGTTTCTGCGAGAGAGACGAGAGTGCATCCAGAAAGAAGAGAGAGTGGTGAGCGCCAGCATCGATGGAGACCAGCGCCGCCGGCGCCGGCCGACCAGGCGGAGGAGGCAAGAGCGGCACGGCGAAGCAGCTAAACGTGGGGGGCAAACTCTTTGCCCTGGAGGCAAGCTCCCTCTCCCTCTCCCTCTCCCTCGATCCCTCCCCAACCCCAACTTTCGTGGACCGCGACCCCGCTCTCCTCTCCGCTCTCCTCTCCGCCATCCGTGCGCCCTCCTCCCCGCCGGCCTTCCCCGCCCGGGTCCTCCTCGACGAGGCCCTCTTCTACGGCCTCCACGCCCAGCTCCTCGCCGCGCTCTCCCCTCCGCCCCTCCTCGGCTTCTCCGCGTCCCTCGCGTCCACACTGTCCCCCGCCTCCGAGCCCTTCCCCACCGCGCTCGCCGCGCACCACGACGGCTCCTTCTGCCTCGCCCACGGCGCCGGTCAGCTCACCTACTACTCCCCGGCGCTGGACCGTCTCACCACCTTCCGCACCCACCTCCACCGCGCCACCTCCATCAGGCTGCTGCCCTCCAGCCTCGCCGTTGTCGGGTCCAGCTCCTCCCCCGGGCTCCATGTGTACGACCTCCTCGAAGGCTGGCACGTCGCCTCCGTTGAATGGTCAGACCCGACCGACCTACGCGTCCTCAAAGCGAAGGTCATCGCCATCGCCGCCCGTCCTCCTGCTGATGCCGCTGACACAAATTCACCGATCCTCGCTACATTCGAGTGCCCACACCGGGAGAACTGCATCCTGGCGATTGACCCTGTAACTCTTAAGCCCATACAGGAGATTGGCCGGCAAAGTGGGAGTGCGGCTAAGTCATCTTCGCCGGATCGACTAGTGCACCTGCAGGAGCTTGGGCTGGTGTTTGCTTCATCTGTGAGCTCGGGGGCATTTGGCTATTCTGGGTACATGAGGCTGTGGGACATTCGATCTGGGAATGTGGTCTGGGAGACAAGCGAGCCAGGGGGATCCGGAAGAAGCAGCAGGTTTGGTGATCCGTTTTCAGATGCAGATGTGGACGTGAAGCAGCTGATGCTCTACAAGGTGTGCTCAAAATCAGGAGATATTGGAGTTGCAGACCTGAGGCGCCTCGATAACGACCCTTGGGTGTACATGTCATCAGGACCAAAGGGGAGTGGAGGGGGTCATGGCAGTGTTCTGCATTGCTACAAGTCCCAGGTGTTTGTCAGCCGGAAGGATGGATTGGAGGTTTGGTCCAGACTGGAAGAACAACGAGATGACACATGCAACTTTCCGGAGCAACCGGGAGCAAAGGAGACACTTGACAGAAAAGGAATTAATGAAAATAGTTTCAGAAGCAGCTATGTGGATACCGAAGAGGATTCTAAGCGTGGAATGATAGAGATGATGGAAGGCGGCGGAGACCGCTTATTTGTGACCAGAGAAGACATGCCAGTTGTGGAAGTGTGGGAGAGTTCCCACCTAGCCGGTGCTATCTCTCTGGCATAGCAGTTTTTCCCTTGTATACAGGATGACGTTCATGCTCTCTTTTTTCAGTTCAGACATAAATTCAGTTCTGAAAATATGGCTCTTCTTTTGTTCCGCTCTTCCAAAAATTGATGTGGTAACATTACATTTCTTGCCTCTACAGATGCATTCAATGTAAGCATGCATATTTTTCTAATCCCTTAGCATTAGCACTAAGAGCTTAGTTTTTTTTTACAATTATCATTATCCAATAAGTCCCTAGCACCCTAAATACAGTGCAATGTTGTTATTCAGCTCACTATGTGATTATCCTGCCAGGGCATCATCAATTGAGAACAACTTATATATCTTTAAACGGTAAAAGGACTTCATACTGCTGATAGCAAGATTATCTCTTCATCTCTCTCTCTTATAGAGTTCGTAGATAATGACTTCCAACATTGTACATTGTGCAAAATTATAAGTTCACAACTCAGAAACTTGATATCAGATTTCAAATATTACTGATTTGCTCTTCCAATATACTTCTCCTATGCAAAATGTAAGTATTTTAGGACATTGACACTGCTTTGAGATGGTACTTTGACCATCAGTATCTATGAAAATGTGTTACTTCACATAAAAAAATATAAATTATAAAAGTATATTTTATGATAAATCTAGTATGTAATATAATTTGATGTTTTGGACACTAGTAAGTCTCATTTCATAAATAAACTTGGAAATGGCGATCTGATCTGACGGCCCCAATCTGATCTGATCGGACTCGAGCTGATCTTAGATCGGTAGCACATCCACTTCGCTGGTCGTATTATGAAAGAAGTGATTTACTTTTCCAGTGCAAACCTACAAAACTAAGCTTGCGATGCGATGAAGGCTAATGGTGCAAAATTGTAACCAATTATGGTCCACCTTATATATAGTCAAACGATCTATATTATCATTGTATAGCACGTGCCCTCCTGTATCTGGTTGGTGAGAATCATGGTTATTAGTTAGGGAGATCTCTTGGTTAGGCAATCAAAATCAACACCGTTACTGGCAAGCAAACTTCCCATAGAACTCCCATTGAACTGTTTATCTTTTATGTTTCCTATATAGCCAGTTGTAGCATTAGGGAGTTTTTTTCACGGCACTCTCAGAAGTTAGTTGCAGAATAGGCACATTAAAGATCATTTGGAAATACAACGATGGGGAAACTGGGGATATTCATTGGAACAAAAAAGTACTACTAACTAAACATTTGCTGTTTGTATATTTGTCACAAGCTGGTTTCAAACTCTGGGATCTTTTCGTGCCTCTGGTCTAGGACAATGTCATTCTCTAAGAATGCGCCTTCTTCAGGGCTTACCCTACCAGTACTAATTATTGTGAAAGGAAAACATCAACTAAGCATCATAATAAGTGACTTCCCTTCCTTCTTAAATTGATAACTCAGCTTCATCAAACTTTAATAGTATGAGCTGTGACCTTTGCTTTTGTTGCCAGAGTAGGCTCTTTAATAGTGCAAATTCGACCGCTAACTTACAATCTTCTGTTGGTCAAGCATGCTCGATCATCTACATAATCTTTTGAATTTCATGTTGACTTGCTGAAATTCAAGTATGGGCAATAATTTATGGTTTTTGTTAGGATGCTTATTTTTGGAATGTTGTATGGTACACATGAATGAAACTGGGGCTGGTCATTGTGTAACATCACAACTGAAGTACACTGAACCCACAAGGCAGCTTTCGTTCATATTTAATGCTGTATTTAATATATTAAACTTGGCACCCAAACAGTACTTGCAACAGCATATGTACACAGTAAGTACATTTCTTTTGGAACATCGGCACAGTTTAGTTGGCAGAGTGGCTGTGTCAAGAAAATTTATCATAGCGCTTAGAATGATACAAATAAATAGATAGCCACAAGCTTGTATGCACATGGTAGCTTATTGGTTTTCCGTTATTTTTAGACCAGTTTGAGCATATGATTGTCCTTGGCAATTACTGAATGGTCATCATGTCATTTTTGGTTTTTATCCACATCAAAAGCTAGGCAGGGTCGCTTCAGTGCCGGACCTTGTTGTTCAACTCCCAATTTTGTATACTTGCCTGGTGCACATACCCCATTATATTAGCTGGAAACTCTTGTGAGTTTCGACTTACGACCTTAGCAGTTTTACGGAGTTGAAATGTAGTGTTCTGAATTATCAACTACTCCTAGGTTTTTGTGGTCGGTGTAACATATCACCGAATCATAAATTACCCTTTTTTTGTTGCGAGAAGAATCATAAATTACCTGATGGTATGTATGCATCTGCATTGTCGTGGGCCCGCCTGTTGAGTGTACTTAATTCCGTCATGTACTTTGATCTTTATCATCTTGGTGGATGCTTGGAGCTGGAATTGAACAATTGTTCATTTAATAAGTTGCTGTGATTTGTAAGGCGATAAACAAGATTCTTGGATTCTTGGAGGTTGTTTGTTTCCAGGGACTTATTGGTTTAGGGACTTAAAAAAGTCCCTATAAGTCCCATCTGAACCAAACAGGAGGGACTTATAGGGACTTAAAGTGGTGATTTGGGACTTATCAAAAAAGACTCTCAGGGAGGAACTTATAGGGACTTATAGTGATGATTTGGGTCTTTTAGCATGTCATTTAATAACCTCTAGCCCATGATAAATCCTGTAAATAAACAGGTAGGGACTCGGGACTTATAAGTTGGAACTTAAAAAAGTCCTAAGACTTATGAAACAAACATGGCCTTGGTTTTCCTGCTAACTTTTGTGTCGATTCGGTCCTGGAACCACACTCGATTGGTCTCCTTGGACTGTTGCATGCATGTGCTCAAGTATTCTTTCCTTTTGTTTAAGACACAAAAAATCCCATTTAGTTGTACCAGGAATACGTTAACGGCACTACGTAGCCCCACCACCAGGACACCGTGATGGCGCCGAATCTCAAGACCTCCGGTCGGTCTGACTGACTGTCTTTGTGCCCAGCATCATTCGTTTCTTGTGTTAGACGCAGGTTTGAGATGTTCGCATTGCTTTGCAACGTTTCGGATTCTATACACTCGAGTGCACTGAACCTGGAAGCAGATGATTATGCAACCCTGGACGTGGCCTCCCATCTGTTTTGGCCGCGTTTGAGGCCTCAGGAACACACACATGGAGCCGCCATTATGCCACGAGGAGCGTGGTGACTGGCAGTAACGTCCATCTTATCTCCCCGGCCTAAAATCCAGCTCGTTGTGTCGTTCGTGCAGAGCTTCGTTCAGCGGTGAAGGGGACATGGAGCCGCGGCGGAGCAGAGGGATCTGCACCGCACCGCACGGCCAGGCTCTGGCGCTGCACGTTTTGCCGTTTGTTCCGGAGCGAGGCAGGAGGAACAGGGCGTATCTTGTCCCGTCCCCTGTACTCTGTCTCTGTACCGTCCGTTGCCCCGTATGCTTTGTTTGGGGTTTAGCTGCAGCACGGCAGTCGGCAGGGGCAGGACCGCCGCGCTCGCCGCTGACGACGAACGAGCCCGTTGCCGTTGGGTATTATTTTTCTAACCTCGGCTACTGTAGACGAGCAATAATAATAACAGTGGAGCGAGACGGGACGAGAGGAGACGCGATGGTGCATTATGGAGACGGAGAGAGAGGAGGAGGAGACACCGGGACAGGCGCCCAGATCAGGCCGATGATCAATGATAGCTCCCCCCGAACCTACACTACACATCTCCAGTCGAGTCGAGTCCAGTGCACCGACGCGCCTGATCCGATCTGATCTGATCGGACTCGAGCTGATCTTTTTTGATCGGTAGCACGTCCGCTTCGGCCATCCTTGTCCCTGCGATTCCTGCATCGCTATCTCCCATCTCCCCGCTGTAATGACGCATTAGCATGGCCCTGGCTGCTATGCTGGGAAGAGTACAGCGGGCGAGCACCATCACTAGTACCAGCTCAGTGCAACACTGTACCGCTTTGCGTGATGCATAATTGCGCAGCTTAGCTTAGCTGCGGTGCATCTGCATCCTAGGTACTACTACTCCAGTAATCAACTGATTCGTGCGCGTACCCGCCCGGACACCCTGTTGCTGTCCCCGGATCGATCGCCTTTATCCTTCCTCCCGTCCTTTGCCAACACAGCCACACACACACGCACAGAGCCCACGTTCCCTTCTCCTCTTTTAAGCGCCCGCACTTTTCCCTCCCCTTTCCACCCCCCTCCTCGAGCCCGAGCCTTCTCGTTGCGTTGCGTGATCATGATCTGATCGGAGCCTCAGCTGCCGGCGAACGGGCGATGGCGGGCGGTGCTAGGTGCAGCTCGCTGCTGCGCGGGTTCCTGTCGCTCTTCTTTGTCATGTTCCTCCACATTGGCCACGCCGGCTGCTGCTTCTCGCCGGGCTCTGCCTCGCAGCAGCACGAGGAAGACGACGCCGGCGCTGCCAGCAGCAGCAGCAGCAAGAGGAGGAAGATATCGCCGCTCGCCTTCTCCCCGGCCGTGTCGTCCTCTACCGGTGTTGAAGAGAGGGCCGGCGCCAGGCGCAGGGCCAGGCACGTCTCGTCTCTCGCCACCAGTCTCCGGTGCTACATACACCGCATCTTCTCCTCCGCCGGGCACAAGAATTCTGTTCCAGGCGGAGAGGAGCAGGAGGAGGCCGTCACGACCACCTTGTCGTCGCCGCTTGCTCAGTCCGTGACGCAGCGTCAGGCGTCCGTGGTGCTGTCCACGCCGTCCTCGCCGTGCGCGTCGCCGTTCCTGTCCCCGATGTCGCCGCAGTCCCTCAGCGTCACCCCGCTCGTGCCGTGCTCGCCGCTGGCGACCAGGCAGCTGTCCAGGTCGTTCGCCGCCCGCGGGGACCTGTACCCTTGCAAGGTGTGCGGCGAGGTGCTGAGCAAGCCGCAGCAGCTGGAGCTCCACCAGGCGATGAAGCACTCCCTCTCGGAGCTCACCCACCTGGACTCCAGCATGAACATCATCCGCATGATCTTCCTCGCCGGGTGGGGGCTGTCCCCGCCAGGCGCCGGCTATCCCCCGGCCGTCAGGCGCATCCTCAGGATCCACCACAACCCGCGCGCGCTCTCCCGCTTCGAGGAGTACCGGGACCTCGTCCGCTCCCGCGCCGCCCGCCGCTGCGCGGGCGCCAGCGGCGCGGTGGTGGAGGAGCGGTGCATCGCGGACGGCAACGAGCGGCTGCGGTTCCACTGCGCCACCATGCTCTGCTCCCTGGGCGCCGGCGTGTGCGGGAGCCCCTACTGCTGCACCTGCACCATCCTCCGCCACGGGTTCGCGGGGAAGCAGGCGGACGTGGACGGCATTGCCACCTACTCCTCCGGGTGGGCCGCGCACGCGTCGCTGCCCGACGAGGTGGAGCGCGAGTTCGCGTTCCTGCAGGTGCGCCGCGCCATGCTGGTGTGCCGCGTCGTGGCGGGACGCGTCGTTCGCGGCGTCGACGGGGACGGCGACAAGGTGGGCTACGACTCCATGGTGCCCGTGCCGCCGGGCGGCGGCGGACGAGGGGGAGAGGACGACGGCGAGCTGCTGGTGTTCAACCCCCGGGCCGTGCTCCCGTGCTTCGTCATCATGTACGGCAGCTAGCCGTACGTGGCATGTGCATGGAGCACTAGTGTGTATAGCCGTTTCCCGCTTTTGCTTGTCCCGTCATCTTCTTCGTTAGGTAGGTGGGTGTGCGCCAGTTAGTCCGTCACTCGATCACCGCCGGCGATCGTGAACAGGAGGCCGACCTCAGGTTTTGGCTGCATGGCATGGCAGTGGCACTGCACATTGGCTGCCCCCCGCTCTGTCGCTGGATCCGATCGACCACTTGGTACACCATGATGTCGCGTCGAGTCTGCCATTCGCCCCGCCATATGCTCATACGCGATAAGTTATGTAGTGTGTGTGGTTGGCATGCTTTTGTTGCTCCTACTGTTTTCTTCGGTCATGTGTCAGGTGTCAACTGAACTCCCAGTGGTAGTACATGTTTTTTTTCCTTTGTCATCTCTTCTCGTTCTTGGTTCTTTGGTTCATATCTCCTCCTGGCGATCGATTGACGTGCTGTGGAGAATTTGGGTTACTGAATTCCTTCAGTCATGAAAGCAAAGCTGCGATGTTGCTCGCTAAGGCATGTAATTACGGTCCGTCTATGTCACATCTAGTTGTGAGATAATATCTCACATCTAAGTTTATTGTTTCCTGTTTGTTTGTCTTGTTTGTTGTCCTGTTTGTTTGATTTTAATTTGTCAAAGCCCAAAACTAAAAACTACCTCGTGCGTCCGCCTTGATGACCGGCCTATACGAGCAAATCTGGTCACTAGCTCCCCCCATTTAAAAAAACCCTGGTTGCTAGCTACCTGTACAAGGAACCTGATCGCCAGCTTTTTCTGGAAAACAAAATGATCGCTAGTGCTAAATTGACTTGTTAGCTTTTGCCTCTGATCATTATACATTTACAAGGACATCTTCCATAGCTAGCTTCTAGGCTACCAACGGTTTATTTTATTTTTTGCCTATTGGTTTTTGCGTTTTTCACTATTATATCTTGTAATTAATTTCCAGTAAAGTACAAAATTTCATCAACACATATTTCAAAAACATGTTCACGAATTTACATAAGTTTTTTCAAACTATAAAAAATGTTAACGAATACCAAAAATGTTCTAATATATGGTGAACAATACTTTAATATATGATGATCATTTTCTGAATACACACTAATTTTTCCAATACACACTGAACATTGTTTTTGATATACATGAACTTTTTTATATACGATGAACTAAAAGCGAACCTTTTTTATATACATTGAACTAAAAGCAAACAGAAAAAAACAAAAATAGATAAATAAGAAGAGAACAAAAAATAAACACATTTTGATTTGCTTTTAAAAAATTGATCAACATGAACAATTTTAGAAAAGTGAACTAATTTACAAATTTTGAAACATGTATTGAAACTTGTGAATTTATGAAGAAACAAAAAATACTAGAATATGAAAAAAATGAGATTAACTTTTGAAAAATCGAAAAATAAAAAGGAGATGAAGACAAAGAAGAAAAATGATAAATAAAAAAGCAGAAAAACATGAAGAAAATGAAACAAAACAAAAAATGGTATCCTAGCTACTTGGGCCGGCTCATGTGCAGTTTGTTCGCTGACTAGGGTGGACTTGAAACAAGGAAAAAAAATATTGGATCCCCAATGGCAAGTCGAGGGTGGACTCTCAATTGGGAATAAAAAAGGTCATGCCCCAGTTGCAAGTCGAGTTTGGACTTGCAACTAGGGACAAAAATGGTTGGACCCTAATTGCGAGTCAAGGGTGGACTTGCAGCTAGGCTAGAAAAGGCCGAGCCCCAGTTGCGAGTCGACGGTGGACTTGCACTTGGGAAAAAGGTCGGCCCCAGTTGCGAATCGAGGGTGGACTCGCAATTGGGACTAAAAAATGTCGGGCACCAGTTGCGAGTCGACGGTGGACTTGCACTTGGGAAAAAGGTCGGCCCCAGTTGCGAGTCGAGGGTGGACTCGCAACTCGGACAAAAAATGTTGGGCCCCAGTTGCGAGTCGAGGACGAACTTGCAACTCGGACATAAAAGGTTGGACCCTAGTTGCGAGTCGAGGGTGGACTTGCAACTCGGACGAAAAAGGTTGGGCCCCAGTTGCGACTCGAGGACGAACTAGCAACTCAGACAAAAATGGTTGGACCCTAGTTGCGAGTCGAGGGTGGACTTGCAACTCGGACAAAAAGGTTGGGCCCCAGTTGCGAGTCGAGGACGCATTTGCAACTCGGACAAAAAAGGTTGTGCCCTAGTTACGAGTCGAGGGTGGACTTGCAACTCGGACAAAAAATGTTGGACCCCAGTTGCGAGTCGAGGGTGGAGTTGCATCTTGGAAAATAGTCTAGCCCCATTTGCGTCGAGAGTGGACTTGCAACTAGGACACAAATGGTTTGGCCATAACTGGACTTTCAACTGGAAAGAAAAGGCCGGACCCTAGTTGTGGGTCGAGGGTGGACTTGCAATTAGGACAAAAAATATTGAGACCCCATTGCGAGTTAAGAGTGCAATTGCAACCAGGGAAAAAAAGGTCAGGCCCAACTGCGACTCAAGGGTGGATTGCAACTGGGACAAAAAAGGGCCAGGTCCGAGTTACAAGTCGAGGGGGTTATTGCAACTGGGACAAAAAGGTTTTGTCCCTAACTGTGAGTCGAGGGTTGACTTGCAAATAGAAAAAAAGTCAGGCCCAGTGCGAGTTGATGATGGACTTGCAACTAAGACAAAAAAGTTCGAGTCCCAGAGTCGAGAGCGGACTTGCAATTGGGAGAAAAAACGTCGGGCCCGAGTTGCGAGTCGAGGACAGACTTGCAACTGGGACAAAAAAGACCGGGTCCCAGTTGCGAGTCGAAGGTGAACTTGCAACTAGGACAAAAAAATGTCAGATCCCAGTTACGAGTCAAGGGCAGACTTGCAAATGGGACAAAAAAAGAACGGATTCCAGTTGCGAATTGAGGGTGGACTTGCAACTAGGACAAAAAGGCCAGACCCCAGTTATGAGTTGAGGGCCACCAAAAACGAAGTCGAACAGGCCTAAGCCAAGAACATGATACACAATAAACAAACAACAACAAGGGAGGCGGAAGGTAGAGCTTGCAGGAAAATGGCGGAAAAATAAATCAAATGATGAATTTAAAAAATACTTATAAAATTTTAAAAATCATGGATTTAAAAGACTAAAAAAGAGAAAAAAACAAAAGTTTAAAAGATGGCACCTCTATTGCATGTCAGTGTGTGGTTGGACTTGCACCTAGAACAAAAAATTGATTGGGCCTCAGTTAGGGGAGAAGTAGACAGAGGAATACGTCATCCAACGCCGGAGATCAAAAGCTTACGTGAAAATTAGAACAAGAAGATGCAACGGTGACAGTGACTAGTTGCACGACAAGGGTGCACTTGCAACATAATCTAAAAATATGTTGGGCCGAGTTGCATCTCGGTGGTTTACTTGCAACTGTGACAATAAAAAATAAAAGAGACGAGCTCCAGTTTGCATGTCTGTGGTGGACTTGCAACTAAAATAAAAAATAAAAAGGCGAACCCAGTTAGGAGTACACTTACAGGAAAGACCAAAACGTTTTGGACCCAGATGCATGTGGGTGATCGACTTGCAACTGAAACAAGAATAATAAAAGGACACAAGGTTCTTACATATTAGGGTTAGACATGAGAACAAAAATAAAAATAAGAAATTGGCCGTTGCCCGTCATTGTACTGTTTAGAAACTTGGACAGGCCGCCTCTACTCCTTAGACAAAGAGCAATGGGATAGAGAGAGCGAAGAAACAAAGCCGACGAGCCAGCGGTTAGCTCCTCTCTTCAACTTATACAGACAACACTTATCTTCAACTACAACAGAGGAAAAGAAGACAACAAAAAAGGGCCCAAAAAAGAAAGACGCACGGTGTGATGCTGTAAAATGAACGACAGACGAGCGCACACCGGACGCGCGGGACAAAACAACCCCGATCAAAGAATTGCACAAAATTTATAGAGACAAAACAAATGGACTAAAACTTAGATGAGACATCACACTCATCTATATGAGTTTTAACAATTTCGATACATGATTTACTATTCCGTGGACACGTTGCATAGATGAATACAAATCAAAACAACGAAAAAACTGCATGAACAATCGTACGGTATATACACGCACAAAGGAGATAACTGTACACGTCATCTGATATATACACATATCATAATATCGCAAGGGGGAGAAAAAAGAAATGAAAAGAAGACAAAAAAATACCTCACAAACTGCAACAGCTGCAGTGTATCGAGACAATAGAACAATAGACAAAAAAAGAAAAAAAACAGAAAGGAAAGGTAGCGCTAGCACACATGGGCTAGCCCATGCTGGCACACTGCATGCACGTCCCGTGCGGGCTGCGCGAGCGCACGCTACAAATCGCCAGATCGTACAATCAAAGGCGAACAAATCGTCCGATCATCAGTGCACGAATTTAAAGACAAAACAAATCCAACAATGAGGGGCTTAGATGTGAGATAGTTATTTTACATCTAGATGTGAAATAGCAAATCTGTAAGTATTAATATTGTTGGTTAAACTAACAAAGTTGCCCCCAGTCCGTTCCAAGTGTGATGGTTCCGTGATTGGCGGTGAGGCAATTTGTAGGACGATCTCGAGGGCGACTCCCTCTAGGGTTTTGTCCTTCCTCCGTGATTGTTCTCACATCGACTTGGGCCGACGTCAGTTCCCCTATCCATGCCTCCCCCGCTCGCCGCTGACAGCGCCCTCCATCGTGGAGCTGCTCTGCTAGGTCGACCGTCACCATCTTCCCTGGAATCCCAACCACCATAAGCCTCTTGCGTGTGGCTAGGGCACGCGATCATAAACCACAAATCCTAGTTCCTTTTGCTTCATTGTATTGAATTCATGCTCCAGCCAACTCATCCAAAAATCCGAACTAATGGAGGGAGGCGGGCAATATATTTCAACACTTCCCCTCACGTTTAGGCTATTTTAGTCCTTAGACGTGGGATCGGTGTAGGCTGCATGATCTTTTTATTTTAATACTGCGTTGGCAGGGTCTTGAACTCAAGACGTCTTGGCTCGGATACCATATTGAATTCATGCTCCAGCCAACTCATCCAAAAGTCCGAACTAATGGAGTGAGGCGGGCAATATATTTCAACATATTGGTTATTGACGGGGCGCTGTATAGGGGGTGGCTCATGTAAGGGAGTCTGGCCTCAGTATCTACAAGGGGGCTGCTTGGCCCAGTACAAGGAAGAAGCCCTAAGGAGGCGCTGGTGACCTTCGTGCCCTCCAAGCCTAAAGGGCAGTGGCGTCCTAGATCGCATTCACCGTGTAAACCCTAGACATCTACTGCCTATGTAAAGAGAGGTCTAGGATCCTCATTCCCATCTATCATCGGATAGGCAAACTCTCGATAGTAATCTCATACACCATTGTAACCCCTTGCACGAGGTATCCATCCATCATGAATAACTAAAACAACATGACGTATGGTATTACTCTCCGGAGGCCCGAACCTGAATAAACCCCTTGTGCAACCTCCGATCCAGGACTTCCAGCTGTGCTCGGACCCCTACCGAGGGATTTGACCGTATTTTGCACCGGCAGTTGGCGCGCCAGGCATGGGCGACGTCGACTGGAGACCGATCTTGGATTAGATCTTTTCTGCTTTCGACGACCTTCCGCCGGGGGAGAGCCTAACCTTTGGCTCCCTCACGTTCATCGATGACAGGGCGGGCTGGGTCAACATCAACCCACCGGCCCACCCCATCACTCCACGATCTCGTGAAGGACCCCGCTGCGGTTGCACCCAATCCAGAGGGCACGCACCAGCGTCAGAATCTGCAGGATCCACAGGCCACCTCGGTTTTATACATTCAGAGAAGCCCGCACCAACCATCCATTGGTCGCGATGGTCCGCGGCAGTTGCCGCCTCACCCAGACAACAGAAGATTGCCTCATCGCCGACTTCAACACTTGTGACGGCGCTAGTATGGGCAATATCACCTCGGCATCGGACAGCGAAGACAGTGACCCGGGGCCATTTTGCCTCGCAAATGAGGACGAAAATGCCGGCCTCCAACCCATTCGCGAAGTCAACTACTCCGACCTCTGAGGAGAATCAGAATCCCCCTCCCCCGAGCTTAGAGGGCGGCAACACCACTGACCAGGAGACATCACAATCAGAGGCTTCACAGGTGATTTTCCTCCATCAGGTCATGATGACCGAACCAACCACGAGCATGTCGCAAGCGGCAGCCATGATGGAGCCCGTCGCCTCACGCCTGCCCACATCAGGCCTGGTGGCCGCCATGACATAGAGACCCACTGACCCCATCGCAACGCCCCAGAAGCAGGTCGGCACAGGCCTCCCAGCAAGCTCACCTCCGGGTTTCCCCACAACCGTGGCAGCCCTATGAAGCGCAGCGTCCACGCTACCGCCCGTAACAGGGCATGCCCTGAACTACATCATGACGCCCATCACCAACACTGATCCAGCGTCAAGGACATTGGAGGCCATCCGCGTGACCCAATTGAACGCGTAGCTCGCACTCCAACAAAGATCGCTGGAGGCCTCAGCATGCGAGGCGCATTGGAACGAGACACTAACACATGAGTCACGCCCCCGGCGACCGCGGAACCTCATCAACGACGTCATCAACCGCGGTCGCAAACATGGCATAGGATTCAATGAACCAGTTGCCGAGCCGCACCGCCACCGACTCCAGCCCGCGGTCTCCAAGCAGCAGCAGCACTGGCGTACCGGCTCCAAGCCACACCAGGAGATTCCAAACTCTTTGCCGACCTTACCCACGTACTCCACAGGACAACAGAGCTCCAAGACAATATCTCTCGCTCAAGGGACATGCTCACAGGCACCGACAGTGCCCTATCCACCGCCAACCACCCTGCTCACGAGCGATCACAAGAGTCAGTACAACGACCAGAGGCCGCACAATGACCGGAGCCACAAACCTGCGGCAACCCATATCGGCCGTCACTCTCCAAGATGCGGCCTTACCACCAATGACTCCAGTACGAACAGGACGACCAAACTATCAACACGGCGTATGGGCACGAGCCGTAGAGACACACGGAGTACACCCGGGGGATCCTCCTGTTGGAAATATGCCCTAGAGGCAATAATAAAATGGTTATTATTGTATTTCCTTATTCATGATAATTGTCTATTGTTCATGCTATAATTGTATTAACGGGAAACCGTAATACATGTGTGAATACATAGACCACAACATGTCCCTAGTAAGCCTCTAGTTGACTAGCTCGTTGATCAATAGATGGTTATGGTTTCCTGACCATGGACATTGGATGTCATTGATAACGGGATCACATCATTAGGAGAATGATGTGATGGACAAGACCCAATCCTAAGCATAGCACAAGATCGTGTAGTTCGTTTGCTAAGAGCTTTTCTAATGTCAAGTATCGTTTCCTTAGACCATGAGATTGTGCAACTCCCGGATACCGTAGGAATGCTTTGGGTGTACCAAACGTCACAACGTAACTGGATGGCTATAAAGGTGCACTACAGGTATCTCCGAAAGTGTCTGTTGGGTTGGCACGAATCGAGACTGGGATTTGTCACTCCGTATGACGGAGAGGTATCTCTGGGCCCACTCGGTAATGCATCATCATAATGAGCTCAATGTGACTAATGAGTTAGCCACGGGATCATGCGTTACGAAACGAGTAAAGAGACTTGCCGGTAACGAGATTGAACGAGGTATTGGGATACCGAAGATCGAATCTCGGGCAAGTAACATACCGATAGACAAAGGGAATTGTATACGGGATTGATTGAATCCCCGACATCGTGGTTCATCCAATGAGATCATCGTGGAACATGTGGGAGCCAATATGGGTATCCAGATCCCGCTATTGGTTATTGGCCGGAGAGGTGTCTCGGTCATGTCTGCATGGCTCCCGAACCCGTAGGGTCTACACACTTAAGGTTCGGTGACGCTAGAGTTGTTATGGGAAATAGTATGTGGTTACCGGAGGTTGTTCGGAGTCCCGGATGAGATCCCGGACGTCACGAGGAGTTCCGGAATGGTCCGGAGGTAAAGATTTATATATGGGAAGTCATCATACGCTCACCGGAAGTGTTCGGGGGTATGCCGGTATTGTACCGGGGCCACCGAAGGGGTTCCGGGGGTCCACCGGGAGGGTCCACCTGCCCCGGAGGGCCTTATTGTGACGCCCGGATATTTAAGCTACAGTGAACCTCTGCTAATGATGCCACGTCACCTCGATTACTGTTCTTAATCTCGCGTTAGTTCGAAACCGATTCAAATTCGAAATCAGAATTAAAGTCAAACATAAAAGTTTTCAAACATAAAAACTGAAATGTTCCTCAAGTGGAAAATATTCATTTGTTAATATTGGTGGTGAACCAACATAAAAAAAAAGTTTAAATGCCCTAAACTATCCAAAACTGTGGCCAACAACCCTAAATTTTATCATTTCTATTTAAGCAAAATTTCAAATGAATTCAAATACCTCTCAAACTTTTTGTGGGAGTGCCTAAAAATGCAACAACAATTTTGGACCAAGTTCCATATTTTGAAAAAATCATTTGATGGCTTAGTTAAATACAAGCAGTGCATATTAAAAGAAAAGGCAGAAAACAGAATTTTTTTAGAAAAGGATAAGCGGTAGAGGAACTGCTACTGCTGCGCCGTGTCCAGCCCATCCCCGGTCATCCCCTTGCTCTCTGTTCACCAGGCACCCCGTGGACGCAGGAGCATCGTCCATGGCCGGATAGCCACGGGGCGGCCATCCCGCGCCTCCCCGCCGTCTCCCTGCGTTGGATAAGAATGCCCCGCGCCCCCTCTGTCAACCCTAGGTCGCTAATCCCTTTCTCCCCCTCGCTCACTCGCTCTCCCGATCCGGAGCTCACATTCGAGCTGCCGTCGCCGCGTCGACGTCGATGCCGTGCACCGGAGCCTCCCCGCGGCGCCAGAAGCTTCCCACGAGACGGTCCCCTTCGTCGTCGTTCTCTACGGCAACCGGCTCTTGCTGGAGCGACCCGGAGCCGCCGCCATCGACCCCTCCTCTTCGACCATGGACGTCTGCTCCGCCTCGTCGATCTGCTACCTCCGGTCCTCCCCGAACCATCCCGAGCTCGCCATCGCCTTCCCCTCGGTGAGCCGCACCCATTCCCCCCTTTTCCCCCTCGGATTTGTTGTCGTATGAGCCCCACCCCCGAGCTCCTGCCGCCATGACCGAGGCTTGGTCCCGGCCGCGCCCCTCGTCGGTGTTGCTCCTGCTGTGTCGCCTCGCTCGTGCGCACCTAGCTCCGCCGCACCCCACGGTTGTGCCCGCGCCCGCTGCCGCCCAAGCTTGCGGCCCCGCCTTCCCTCCCGCGCGCCTGAGCACGGCAGCAGCGCCGCCGCCGCTGCAGCACTTGCCCCTCGCCTTAGCCACCTGTCCGCGCCGCCGGCGCCTAACCGCGTCTGTCGCCGCTGCCACCGCGCCCAGGCCGGGCCCCGTCCCGCGCATGGCCTCGCCTTCCCGCCGGCTGCTCCTGTTGTTGGCCATGGCCAAGCGGCCATGCACGCATGTGTGAGTGCGTTCTGTGTGGTGTGCGTGCGTGCGTGTTCTGGGTATGAGGCCTATCCAGATTAGTTAGTACTACTAATTAGATTAGTTTAGGGCTGCTACTTTATATGTTAATTAAATAG
Organism: Triticum aestivum; assembly: GCF_018294505.1. NCBI lineage: Eukaryota > Viridiplantae > Streptophyta > Magnoliopsida > Poales > Poaceae > Triticum > Triticum aestivum. The sequence goes on from NC_057805.1 coordinate 368,488,912, forward strand.
CCTATGGTTTTGTGACAGGTGGTCCCTCACACTAAATAACCCATTAGTTAAAAGGCCAGTCAATGAAATCTGGGACCAACTGTTAGATTAATATGCTAAAATTAGATTAAAAGATCTAAGTCAATGACACGCGGGACCCGCTTACACTATTCATATGTTGACCAGTCAACCTTTGACTGGGTCAACCCAGCTCACTAGTCCCACCTGCAAGCCATAGTTGGGTACACATAGCAGTTTTGCTATTGTTTTCGAATTATTAATGAACTCGAGACAAGCTTTAAAACTTTGAAAAATCATAGAGAATAACCCGTAACTCGGATGAAAATACTTTGTACATGAAAGTTGCTCAGAACGACGAGACGAATCCGGATACGCAGCCCGTTCGTCCGCCACACATCCCTAGCATAGCAAACTCGCAACTTTTCCCCTTCGATTCATCTGTCCGAAAACGCGAAACATCCGGAATACTTTCCCGGATGTTTCCCCCCTTCGCCGGTATCACCTCTCACCGCGTTAGAGCATACCTAGCACCGCGTATTGCCTTGTTATGTTTTGTGATGCTTTGTTTGCTCCGTATTTACTGTTTCTTCCCCCTCTTCTTCTCCGGTAGACCCCGAGACCGGCGCTGATGCCCCTGTGGTCGACTACGTCACCGACGACCCCTCCTTCTTGTCTGAGCAACCAGGCAAGCCCCCCATTTGATCACCAGATATCGCCTATTCTTCTCTATACTGCTTGCATTAGAGTAGTGTAGCATGTTACTGCTTTCGGTTAATCCTATACTGATGCATAGCCTGTCCTTGTTGCTACAGTTGTTACCCTTACCTGCTACCCTACTGCTTAGTATAGGATGCTAGTGTTCCATCAGTGGCCCTACACTCTTGTCCGTCTGCCATGCTATACTACTGGGCCATGATCACTTCGGGAGGTGATCACGGGTATATACTATATACCTTATATACATGACACATGTGGTGACTAAAGTCGGGTCGGCTCGTTGAGTACCCGCAAGTGATTCTGATGAGGGGGCTGAAAGGACAGGTGGCTCCACCCCGGTAGAGGTGGGCCTGGGTTCCTGACGGCCCCCGACTGTTACTTTGTGGCGGAGCGACAGGGCAGGTTGAGACCACCTAGGAGAGAGGTGGGCCTGGCCCTGGTCGGCGTTCGCAGATACTTAACACGCTTAACGAGATCTTGGTATTTGATCTGAGTCTGGCCATTTGGTCTATACGCACTAACCATCTACGCGGGAGTAGTTATGGGTATCCCGGCGTCGTGGTATCAGCCGAAGCCTTCGTGACGTCAGCGACTGAGTGGCGCGCGCCGGATTGGACTGGAACGCCACTAGGCTAGGTCTGCTTCCGGCCGTGTACGCAACGTGCATGTGTGCAATGGGCGATGGGCCCAGACCCCTGCGCGCATAGGAGTTAGACCGGCGTGCTGACCTCTCTGTTGTGCTTAGGTGGGGCTGCGACGTGTTGATCTTACGAGGCCGGGCATGACCCAGAAAAGTGTGTCCGGCCAAATGGGATCGAGCGTGTTGGGTTATGTGGTGCACCCCTGCAGGGAAGTTTATCTATTCGAATAGCCGTGTCCCTCGGTAAAAGGACGACCCGGAGTTGTACCTTGACCTTATGACAACTAGAATCGGATACTGAATAAAATACACCCTTCCAAGTGCCAGATACAACCCGGTGGTCGCTCTCTAACAGGGCGACGAGGAGGGGATCGCCGGGTAGGATTATGCTATGCGATGCTACTTGGAGGACTTCAGTCTACTCTCTTCTACATGCTGCAAGATGGAGATGGCCAGAAGCGTAGTCTTCGACAGGATTAGCTATCCCCCTCTTATTCTGGCATTCTGCAGTTCAGTCCACTGATATGCCCCTTTACACATATACCCATGCATATGTAGTGTAGCTCCTTGCTTGCGAGTACTTTGGATGAGTACTCATGGTTGCTTCTCTCCCTCTTTTCCCCCTTTCCTTTCTGTCTGGTTGTCGCAACCAGATGCTGGAGTCCAGGAGCCAGACGCCACCATCGACGACGACTCCTACGACACTGGAGGTGCCTACTACTACGTGTAGTCCGCTGACGACGACCAGGAGTAGTTAGGAGGATCCCAGGCAGGAGGCCTGCACCTCGTTCGATCTGTATCCCAGTTTGTGCTAGCCTTCTTAAGGCAAACTTGTTTAACTTATGTCTGTACTCAGATATTGTTGCTTCCGCTGACTCGTCTGTGATCGAGCACTTGTATTCGAGCCCTCAAGGCCCCTGGCTTGTATTATGATTGCTTGTATGACTTATTTATGTTTTAGAGTTGTGTTGTGATATCTTCCCGTGAGTCCCTGATCTTGATCGTACACATTTGCATGCATGATTAGTGTACGGTCAAACCGGGGGCATCACAAGTTGGTATCAGAGCCAACTGCCTGTAGGAATCCCTCCTTTCCAACTCCTTGGTCGAAGTTGAGTCTAGTCATCGCTAAACTTTTACTAACATGGCTGTGTGGCTTACGGGCCCACGTCGCCATTGGGCAGTATTAGGATCTTTTACTCCTTATCTATACTCTGGGACTCTGAACTCTCTCCTATTCGGGTTAAATGATTTTGCTAAAAGGACTAACTATAAGTTCTCGTAAATACTTTCTCCCGGAGAGCCCTTTATCACAGATGGTCGCCGACTGCACGAGAAGATGTTGAAGATACTCTTTGATCATTCCCGAGACCCTTGTGCCCTCTGCCTTTTCAATTCCCTACTACCGATATATCCATATGGATAACAACATACACTTGTTGTTCATACAATTACTCTGAGTTTCTCGTGTTATTACCAGATACATCGAATTGCTCTCCGACTTTTTAAGAATCCCTTGTACCACTGCCTTGCAGTTCTTTTCCACCTGAATACCCCTACGAATAATTTCTCGCACTTATCGAGTATCCGCTCATCCCCAAATGATTCGTGTATTTCACAAAGTCTTCGAAATACCATTCGATCTTCCGAAAATCCTCAGGAGCCTTTTTGCTCTTGAAATTCTTGCTTACTTGCATTATGATTAATCTTAAGTCTCGTAATCTTATTGGCATCTCTTGTCATTATCATTTTGAGTCCGTTGATTCAATTTGTTGCGAATGCTCGCAATCCTCAATCAGAGCCTAGAATTCATCCTTCCGGCTCAGACGTCATTTGAACAGGAGCTGGTTCTCGACTAATCAAATTACTGTCGATTGTATCCCTATGGCTATTCAACTTATCCATCCCTAATCAGAGCATTGCTTCGGATCCCTTGATTGGAAATCATAATTCCTTTGCCTTTGAGCTTTGAGTTAGTCAGTTGTTTCTATAATCTGATCTCCTTGCATTCTTCTTCCTCTAGTGGAGTACCGTTGCTCACGTCAGATCCCTTGTGGACCACCAGATCCTTTGTTGGAGTTTATCCGACAGCGTCCTTCATATTCAATAAGCCTGTGAGCTTTTCCTCGGATACATAATGCCTTTGGTAAATTGTATCCTCTGCTTTGTCAACCATGCTCTACTATTGAGCTTATGTTATTTACTCCTGAAGTTTGTAGTATATCTTTCTACGATGCCCCGATGGGTTGAACCTATGCCTTCCTTAATCTGTGTGAACTCGAAAGATTTCGCGGGACATACTTATCTGGTATTGCACCAGGTAAAACTTTCGACAACTAATGTCATTATCAAAATACGAGAGGCGAATGGAAGGTTATGCATTGAAGAAGTGGGAGTCGACCTTGAACCTTTGTGTTCATGCCCATGGACACGATGTAGATCCTATCATGGAAGCTTCTTATAATAATAGCTATTTCCCTGGTATAATATCATCTGGTATCGGTGAATTGATCCTTTGCGATCGTGGTTCCGACCATGTTCTCCTTTAAATACCATTTCCTATGCAAGTTTAAGTAATTGTCTTCTATAGAGCAATACCCCAATCCACCCTCTACTTTGATCTGTCGTCGAGTATTACCCCCTGGTATCTCGAGATTATCATGGAACTGCATAACTTCTTATGAGTTTTTCATCAAGTGCTACATTCTCACTGATTCCAATTTTCCACTGGCTCTGAGTTATTAGTCACTCGAGAACACCGATAAGTGAATCGATTCCGCACTCTGATTCAATAACTGTAAGTAATTCTTGTTGCTTACGAGTTTAATAATCCTTCAAGTCATTCCTAGCCTTATCGGCTATATCATTATCGTGCAAACTTTTTAACTGTGCTACCCGGTCCTTCCCGGAACACAACTTTCGATGATGAGCTAAGCTTACGTCGATCTTCCTCGTCATATTAGTTCGCCTTGAACAACAAGCTTGATTTCAAGTTTGTGTCGTACCCTTGGTTCCATTAACCTATCGCTTTCATCATTCCTCTGACTTGATGTCATCGCCGATAGATTACATCTTCATGAAATCTCTCGACAAATGTGTCGTGATCAGCACCAACATTTTGAGCTCTTCCAGGATATCAGTCAAAATTTAGGATGAGAAATACCATCCTTGCCCCTCGATGATTTGTGTTATCATCGGCAACGTTATTGCCCCCCCTCCAATTCAGACTTGATCATGTTATGGAGCTCTTTCCTATCTAGCTTATGTTATGTTCTACATTGAAGTATTACTGTCCTTCATGTCAAGGATGTTGTGAGGATTGCCTCACCTCTTAAGAAATTCCTGATATAGAAATACTTCTCGTCATCTCCATTCATTTCCAGGTTCACGTGTTGATTCTAACCGGGATACCAACAGGTGAACTGTGTTGTTTGGATTCTGCCCTTCTAGCAACCCTATTCCTTTGAAGTTAACGGTCGGACGTTCATTCTTAGACTATTGATTATTGAATCACCATTCCGACGTTGGTCGTGCAACCCAGCCCATATTTCGGGTGCACCTTTCAACCAATGTTTAATTGTGTATGTTTTTCTCGAGCATACCTCATTATATCATTTGATCTGACCAATGTTATCTCCTTGTTCACATAAGTGTGGAAATCCCTCTTTTTGGAAATCTCGAGGAATTGTCGCTGAGTCCATCAGCCACCCCCTCATCCTCTCCTTGGTTTAATGATGAACTCTTGTTTCGGAACTCGCTTCAATTCTCGAGAATCTTACAATGTCATCTCGACAATTTGTGTTGCACCTTTCTTCTCAGGCATCCTGAGTCTGAGTTATCCTGACACCAATCAGATCTGAATCTCGGTCAGATATGATGGTTGGAACATATTTCCAAGAGTTATAGCGTTGGTCTTTATATGACCCGGTAAGGTGGTCTCATACCTAGCCCTCCGGCCCTATTGTTATAGTTTTCATTTTTAGCAAGGTTATCCATTCTTTCCATGAGGAAATTGTAAGATTTACTCTATATTTTGTTCCTGATGGATCCTTTGTGTGTCCATAGCCTGATCTCACCTGTTGACCATGTCAATGCTATCTCGAAGCATGTCTATGGTACTCCGATTTTCAACAGGAACATTTGAAGCCCAATGCTAAATGTTTCCTGCTCAATTATCCAAACACCGCTGAATGGGTAATGTCATTAAAATTCTCTCCCGTACCTAAAGAGTTTTCTACATTATATCCCGTCAAGGATATCATGCTCTGCTTGTCCCTGGGAAGGAAATTCCCCTGAAATATGTGTTTAAACACATTTTCCTTTCCATTGTTCTGTTTAATCTGATAATCATATTTTCCTTTCCATTGGTTGGTTTAACGTTTCTGGTGATCATTATGATCTAAGCAGTATTAATTCCCTGCTTCTACAAACACCTCGGTGTACAACTTTGTCAGTAAGACCCTGTTACTATTGTTGGTGACATTCCGGTAACCACCGATGGACGAGAACTTTGCCTATTGGTCCGCCTCGTTTCAACGAGCAGGAAAATGGTTCTCTTCGTCCCTCGCCCTTGGTACCGACGATGTTGCTGACATGTAACTGACAGGCTACCCTCTGACATGCCTTGCTATCATGATCGTGCAAGATGTCACCGCCCTTCCTACTTTAACCACATGGTGGGCCCATAACCCACAGTTCCACAGGATCAAAACCTGACTCTCCTGTGCACCCCCTGTTCCCAAATTAATTCATCGCACGTGGCCTCGTATGTAATTCACGAGCCACCTTCAAGTCTGATATCAGACACAATACTTATTCCCGTTGCCTTGAACCCCTTTCACGCCCTGTAACAGGCATCGAACAATTGCCTACCCGCTCGAAACTTCCTAGGATACCTCCTTACTTTGCTCTCGATATTTTCGTAAGTTTCAATTCAAGAGTTACTTTCCGCCACCTTCCCCGATGTTAGCTACCAGATAGTCAACCTTGCAGAGGTCCGTTCTCCTGGAATATACCCACCCTTTATTCTTTCGTAAGTACGATGGAGTTCCCAAAGAAAGGATGCCAACTTCATCATGATGACCTGAAGCAGAGAAATGAAGACATCAACATAATGGATCGACCTCTCTGAGAATAGCAACCAAGACCGAGAAGACTCGTTAGAATTTCGCGACCAAATCCCTTCCCCTTACTTCCCCTCTTAAATCTCGGGACGAGATTTCTTGTAGTGGAGGAGAATTGTGACGCCCGGATATTTAAGCTACAGTGAACCTCTGCTAATGATGCCACGTCACCTCGATTACTGTTCTTAATCTCGCGTTAGTTCGAAACCGATTCAAATTCGAAATCAGAATTAAAGTCAAACATAAAAGTTTTCAAACATAAAAACTGAAATGTTCCTCATGTGGAAAATATTCATTTGTTAATATTGGTGATGAACCAACATAAAAAAAATGTTTAAATGCCCTAAACTATCCAAAACTGTGGCCAACAACCCTCAATTTTATCATTTCTATTTAAGCAAAATTTCAAATGAATTCAAATACCTCTCAAACTTTTTGTGGGAGTGCCTAAAAATGCAACAACAATTTTGGACCAAGTTCCATATTTTGCAAAAATCATTTGATGGCTTAGTAAAATACAAGCAGTGCATATTAAAAGAAAAGGCAGAAAACAGAAAATTTTTAGAAAAGGAAAAGCGGTAGAGGAACTGCTACTGCTGCGCCGGGCCCTAGTGGCCACAGTGCAGGCCCAGCCCATCCCCGGTCATCCCCTTGCTCTCTGTTCACCAGGCACCCCGTGGACGCAGTAGCATCGTCCATGGCCGGATAGCCACGGGGCGGCCATCCCGCGCCTCCCCGCCGTCTCCCTGCGTTGGATAAGAATGCCCCGCGCCCCCTCTGTCAACCCTAGGTCGCTAATCCCTTTCTCCCCCTCGCTCACTTGCTCTCCCGATCCGGAGCTCACATTCGAGCTGCCGTCGCCGCGTCGACGTCGATGCCGTGCACCGGAGCCTCCCCGCGGCGCCAGAAGCTTCCCACGAGACGGTCCCCTTCGTCGTCGTTCTCTACGGCAACCGGCTCTTGCTGGAGCGACCCGGAGCCGCCGCCATCGACCCCTCCTCTTCGACCATGGACGTCTGCTCCGCCTCGTCGATCTGCTACCTCCGGTCCTCCCCGAACCATCCCGAGCTCGCCATCGCCTTCCCCTCGGTGAGCCGCACCCATTCCCCCCCTTTTCCTCCTCGGATTTGTTGTCGTATGAGCCCCACCCCCGAGCTCCTGCTGCCATGACCGAGGCTTGGTCCCGGCCGCGCCCCTCGTCGGTGTTGCTCCTGCTGTGTCGCCTCGCTCGTGCGCACCTAGCTCCGCCGCACCCCACGGTTGTGCCCGCGCCCGCTGCCGCCCAAGCTTGCGGCCCCGCCTTCCCTCCCGCGCGCCTGAGCACAGCAGCAGCGCCGCCGCCGCCGCAGCACTTGCCCCCCGCCTTAGCCACCTGTCCGCGCCGCCGGCACCTAACCGCGTCCGCCGCCGCTCCCACTACGCCCAGGCCGGGCCCCGTCCCGCGCATGGCCTCGCCTTCCCGCCGGCTGCTCCTGTTGTTGGCCATGGCCAAGCGGCCATGCGCGCATGTGTGAGTGCGTTCTGTGTGGTGTGCGGGCGTGCGTGTTCTGGGTATGAGGCCTATCCAGATTAGTTAGTACTACTAATTAGATTAGTTTAGGGCTGCTACTTTATATGTTAATTAAATAGCCTATGGTTTTGTGACAGGTGGTCCCTCACACTAAATAACCCATTAGTTAAAAGGCCAGTCAATGAAATCTGGGACCAACTGTTAGATTAATATGCTAAAATTAGATTAAAAGATCTAAGTCAATGACACGCGGGACCCGCTTACACTATTCATATGTTGACCAGTCAACCTTTGACTGGGTCAACCCAGCTCACTAGTCCCACCTGCAAGCCATAGTTGGGCACACATAGCAGTTTTGCTATTGTTTTCAGATTATTAATGAACTCGAGAAAAGCTTTAAAACTTTGAAAAATCATAGAGAATAACCCGTAACTCGGATGAAAATACTTTGTACATGAAAGTTGCTCAGAACGACGAGACGAATCCGGATACGCAGCCCATTCGTCCGCCACACATCCCTAGCATAGCAAACTCGCAACTTTTCCCCTCTGATTCATCTGTCCGAAAACGCGAAACATCCGGAATACTTTCCCGGATGTTTCCCCCCTTCGCCGGTATCACCTCCCACCGCGTTAGAGCATACCTAGCACCGCGTATTGCCATGTTATGTTTTGTGATGCTTTGTTTGCTCCGTATTTACTGTTTCTTCCCCCTCTTCTTCTCCGGTAGACCCCGAGACCGGCGCTGATGCCCCTGTGGTCGACTACGTCTCCGACGACCCCTCCTTCTTGTCTGAGCAACCAGGCAAGCCCCCCATTTGATCACCAGATATCGCCTATTCTTCTCTATACTGCTTGCATTAGAGTAGTGTAGCATGTTACTGCTTTCGGTTAATCCTATACTGATGCATAGCCTGTCCTTGTTGCTACAGTTGTTACCCTTACCTGCTACCCTACTGCTTAGTATAGGATGCTAGTGTTCCATCAGTGGCCCTACACTCTTGTCCGTCTGCCATGCTATACTACTGGGCCGTGATCACTTCGGGAGGTGATCACGGGTATATACTATATACCTTATATACATGACACATGTGGTGACTAAAGTCGGGTCGGCTCGTTGAGTACCCGCAAGTGATTCTGATGAGGGGGCTGAAAGGACAGGTGGCTCCACCCCGGTAGAGGTGGGCCTGGGTTCCTGACGGCCCCGACTGTTACTTTGTGGCGGAGCGACAGGGCAGGTTGAGACCACCTAGGAGAGAGGTGGGTCTGGCCCTGGTCGGCGATCGCAGATACTTAACACGCTTAACGAGATCTTGGTATTTGATCTGAGTCTGGCCATTTGGTCTATACGCACTAACCATCTACGCGGGAGTAGTTATGGGTATCCCGGCGTCGTGGTATCAGCCGAAGCCTTCGTGACGTCAGCGACTGAGTGGCGCGCGCCGGATTGGACTGGAACGCCACTAGGCTAGGTCTGCTTCCGGCCGGGTACGCAACGTGCAGGTGTGCAATGGGCGATGGGCCCAGACCCCTGCGCGCATAGGAGTTAGACCGGCGTGCTGACCTCTCTGTTGTGCTTAGGTGGGGCCGCGACGTGTTGATCTTACGAGGCTGGGCATGACCCAGAAAAGTGTGTCCGGCCAAATGGGATCGAGCGTGTTGGGTTATGTGGTGCACCCCTGCAGGGAAGTTTATCTATTCGAATAGCCGTGTCCCTCGGTAAAAGGACGACCCGGAGTTGTACCTTGACCTTATGACAACTAGAACCGGATACTGAATAAAATACACCCTTCCAAGTGCCAGATACAACCCGGTGGTCGCTCTCTAACAGGGCGACGAGGAGGGGATCGCCGGGTAGGATTATGCTATGCGATGCTACTTGGAGGACTTCAGTCTACTCCTACATGCTGCAAGATGGAGATGGCCAGAAGCGTAGTCTTCGACAGGATTAGCTATCCCCCTCTTATTCTGGCATTCTGCAGTTCAGTCCACTGATATGCCCCTTTACACATATACCCATGCATATGTAGTGTAGCTCCTTGCTTGCGAGTACTTTGGATGAGTACTCACGGTTGCTTCTCTCCCTCTTTTCCCCCTTTCCTTTCTGTCTGGTTGTCGCAACCAAATGCTGGAGTCCAGGAGCCAGACGCCACTGTCGACGACGGCTCCTACGACACTGGAGGTGCCTACTACTACGTGCAGTCCGCTGACGACGACCAGGAGTAGTTAGGAGGATCCCAGGCAGGAGGCCTGCGCCTCGTTCGATCTGTATCCCAGTTTGTGCTAGCCTTCTTAAGGCAAACTTGTTTAACTTATGTCTGTACTCAGATATTGTTGCTTCCGCTGACTCGTCTGTGATCGAGCACTTGTATTCGAGCCCTCGAGGCCCCTGGCTTGTATGACTTATTTATGTTTTAGAGTTGTGTTGTGATATCTTCCCGTGAGTCCCTGATCTTGATCGTACACATTTGCGTGCATGATTAGTGTACGGTCAAATCAGGGGCGTCACACTTATGGGCTGTAGGTGGAAGGGAACCAGCCCCTAAGTGGGCTGGGCACCAACCTCCCCCTAGGGCCCATGCGCCTAGGGTTGGGGGAAACCCTGGAGGGGGCGCCCCCTTGACTTGGGGGGCAAGCCACCCTCCCTGGCCGCCGCCCCTCCCACCAGATGGGATCTAAGGGGCCGGCCCCCCTCTCCCTTGCCCCTATATATAGTGGAGGGGTGGGAGGGCAGCCGCACCCTGGGCCTGGCGCAGCCCTCTCCTCCTCCAACTCCTCCTCCTCCTCCGTAGTGCTTAGCGAAGCTCTGCCGGAGAACCACGAGCTCCATTGCCACCACGCCGTCGTGTTGCTGGAGTTCTCCCTCAACTTCTCCTCTCCCCTTGCTGGATCAAGAAGGAGGAGACGTCCCCGGGCTGTACGTGTGTTGAACGCGGAGGCGCCGTCCGTTCGGCGCTAGATCGGATCTTCCGCGATTTGAATCGCTGCGAGTACGACTCCATCAACCGCGTTCTTGTAACGCTTCCGCTTAGCGATCTTCAAGCGTATGAAGATGCACTCCCTCTCTCTCGTTGCTAGCATCTCCTAGATTGATCTTGGTGACACGTAGAAATTTTTTGAATTATTGCCACGTTCCCCAACAGTGGCATCATGAGCTAGGTCTATGCGTAATTCTATGCACGAGTAGAACACAAAGTAGTTGTGGGCGATGATTTGTTCAATTTGCTTACCGTTACTAATCTTATCTTGATTCGGCAGCATTGTGGGATGAAGCGGCCCGGACCGACCTTACACGTACTCTTACGTGAGACAGGTTCCACCGATTGACATGCACTTGATGCATAAGGTGGCTAGCGGGTGTCTGTCTCTCCCACTTTAGTCGGATCAGATTTGATGAAGAGGGTCCTTATGAAGGGTAAATAGCAATTGGCATATCACCGTTGCGGCTTTTGCGTAGGTAAGAAACGTTCTTGCTAGAAACCCATAGCAGCCACGTAAAACATGCAACAACAATTAGAGGACGTCTAACTTGTTTTTGCAGGGTATGCTATGTGATGTGATATGGCCAAAAGGATGTGATGAATTATATATATGTGATGTATGCGATTGATCATGTTCTTGTAATAGGAATCACGACTTGCATGTCGATGATTATGACAACCGGCAGGAGCCATAGGAGTTGTCTTAATTTATTGTATGACCTGCGTGTCAATGAAAAACGCCATGTAATTACTTTACTTTATTGCTAACCGTTAGCCATAGTAGTAGAAGTAATAGTTGGCGAGACAACTTCATGAAGACACGATGATGGAGATCATGATGATGAAGATCATGGTGTCATGCCGGTGACGAAGGTGATCATGCCGCGCCTCGAAGATGGAGATCAAAAGGCGCAAGATGATATTGGCCATATCATGTCACTTTATGATTTGCATGTGATGTTTGTCATGTTTACATCTTATTTGCTTAGAACGACGGTAGCATAAATAAGATGATCCCTCACTAAAATTTCAAGAGATGTGTTCCCCCTAACTGTGCACCGTTGCGAAGGTTCGTTGTTTCGAAGCACCACGTGATGATCGGGTGTGATAGATTCTAACGTTCGCATACAACGGGTGTAAGCCAGATTTACACATGCGAAACACTTAGGTTGACTTGACGAGCCTAGCATGTACAAACATGGCCTCGGAACACAAGACCGAAAGGTCGAACATGAGTCGTATAGTAGATACGATCAACATGGAGATGTTCACCGATGATGACTAGTCCGTCTCACGTGATGATCGGACACGGCCTAGTTGACTCGGATCATGTATCACTTAGATGACTAGAGGGATGTCTATCTGAGTGGGAGTTCATTAAATAATTTGATTAGATGAACTTAATTATCATGAACATAGTCAAAAGGTCTTTGCAAATTATGTCGTAGCTTATGCTTTAGTTCTACTGTTTAAGATATGTTCCTAGAGAAAATTTAGTTGAAAGTTGACAGTAGCAATTATGCGGACTAGGTCCCTATACTGAGGATTGTCCTCATTGCTGCACAGAAGGCTTATGTCCTTAATGCACCACTCGGTGTGCTGAACCTCGAGCGTCGTCTGTAGATGTTGCAAAACATCTGACATACACGTTTTGATGACTACGTGATAGTTCAGTGCGTAGTGCTAACGGTTTAAAATTGTGGCACCAAAGACGTTTTTGAAACGTCGCAGATAATATGAGATGTTCCAAAGATTGAAATTGGGATTTCAGACTAGTGCCCATGTCAAGAGGTATGAGACCTCTGACAAGTTTCTTAAGCCTGCAAACTAAGGGAGAAAAGCTCAGTCGTTGAGCATGTGCTCAGATTGTCTGAGTACTACAATCGCTTGAATCGAGTGGGAGTTAATCTTCCAGATGAGATAGTGATGGTTCTCCATAGTCACTGCCACCAAGCTATTAGAGCTTCGTGATGAACTATAACATATCAGGGATAGACATGATGATCCTTGAGCAACTCGCGATGTTTGACACCGCGAAGGTAGAAATCAAGTAGGAGCATCAATTGTTGACGGTTGGTAACACCACTAGTTTCAAGAAGGGCAAGGGAAAGAAGGGATACTTCATGAAATGGAAAATCAGTTGCTGAGACTAAGTGCTTCTGTAATGAGGGGAACGGTCACTGAAGCAGAACTACCCTAGATACTTGGTAGATGAGAAGGCAGGCAAGGTCGACAGAAGTATATTGGATATACATTATATTAATGTGTACTTTACTAGTACTCCTAGTAGCCCCAGGGTATTAGATACCAGTTCGGTTGCTAAGTGTTGGTAACTCGAAATAAAAGGCTACGGAATAAACGGAGACTAGCTAAAGGTGAGATGACGATATGTGTTGGAAGTGTTTCCAAGGTTGATGTGATCAAACATCGCACGCTCCCTCTACCATCGAGATTGGTGTTAAACCTAAATAATCATTATTTGGTGTTTGCGTTGAGCATAGACATGATTGGATTATGTTTATCGCAATACGGTAATTCATTTAAGGAGAATAATGGTTACTCTGTTTATTTGAGTAATACCTTCAATGGTCTTGCACCTAAAATGAATGGTTCATTGAATCTCGATCGTAGTGATACACATGTTCATGCCAAAAGATATAAAATAGTAATGATAGTACCACATACTTGTGGCACTGCCATTTGAGTCATATTGGTATAAAACGCATGAAGAAGCTCCATGTTGATGGATCTTTGGACTCACTCGTTTTTGAAAAGATTGAGACATGCGAACCATGTCTATTGGTAGATATGCATGAAGAAACTCCATACAGATGGATCGTTTGGACTCACTTGATTTTGAATCACTTAAGACATGCAAATCATAACACATGGGCAAGATGACTGAAAGGCCTTGCTTTCAGTAAGATGAAACAAGAGAGCAACTTGTTGGAAGTAATACATTTGATGTGTGCAGTCCAATGAGTGCTGAGGCACGCAGTGGATATCGTTATGTTCTTACTTCACAGATGATTTGAGAATTTACTTGATGAAACACAAGTCTGAATTATTGAAAGGTTCAAGTAATTTCAGAGTGAAGTTGAAGATCGTCGTGACAAGAGGATAAAATGTCTGTGATATGATCACAGCGATGAATATCTGAGTTACGAGTTTGGCACACAATTAAGAAATTGTGGAAATTGTTTCACGACTAATACCGCCTGGAACACCATAGTGTGATGGTGTGTCCGAACATCATAACTGCACCCTATTGGATATGGTGCATATCATGATGTCTCTTATCGAATTACACTATCGTTTATGGGTTAGGCATTAGAGACAACCGCATTCACTTTAAATAGGGCACCACGCAATTCCGTTGAGACGACACCGTATGAACTATGGTTTAGAGAAACCTAAGCTGTCGTTTCTTAAAAGTTTGGGGCTGCGACGCTTATGTGAAAAAGTTTCAGGCTGATAAGCTCGAACCCAAAACGGATAAATGCATCTTCATCTGACACCCAAAAACAGTTGGGTATACCTCCTGTCTCTGATCCGGAAGCAAAAGGGTTTATTTCTAGAATCGGGTCCTTTCTTGAGGAAAAGTTTCTCTCGAAAGAATCAAGTGGGAGGATGGTGGAGACTTGATGAGGTTATTGAACCGTCACTTCAACTAGTGTGTAGCAGGGCACAAGAAGTTGTTCCTGTGGCACCTGCACCAATTGAAGTGGAAGCTTATGATAGTGATCATGAAACTTTGGATCAAGTCACTACCAAACCTCGTAGGACGACAAGGATGTGTACTACTTCAGAGTGGTACCTAATCCTGTCTTGGAAGTCATGTTGCTAGACAACAATGAACCTACGAGCTATGGAGAAGCGATGGTGGGCCCAGATTCCGACGAATGGCTCGAGGCCATAAAATCCGAGAGGATCCATGTATAAAAACAAAGTATAGACTTTGGAAGAACTACTTGATGGTCGTAAGGCTGTCGGGTACAGATGGATTTTAAAAGGAAGACGGACAATGATGGTAAGTGTCACCATTAAGAAAGCTCGACCTGTCGTTAAGATGTTTTCCGACAAGTTCAAGGAGTTGACTGCGATGAGACTTTCTCACTCGTAGCGATGTTAAGAGTCTATTGGAATTATATTAGCAGTTACTGCATTATTTATGAAATCTTGCAGATAGGATGTCAAAACATTGTTTCCTCGACGATTTTCTTGAGGAAAGGTTGTATGTGATACAACCAGAAGGTTTTGTCAATCCTGAAAGATGCTAACAAGTATGCAAAGCTCCAGCGATCCTTCTAAGGACTGGAGTAAGCATCTCGGAGTTGGAATGTACGCTTTGATGAGATGATCAAAGATTTTGGGTTTATACAAAGTTTATGAGAAACTTGTATTTCCAAAGAAGTGAGTGGGAGCACTATAGAATTTTTGATGAGTATATGTTGTTAACATATTGTTGATCAGAAATGATGTAGAATTTCTGGAAAACATACAGGGTTATTTGAAAAGTGTTTTTCAATGGAAAACCTGGATTAAGCTACTTGAACATTGAGCATCAAGATCTATAAGGATAGATCAAAAACGCTTAATAGTACTTTCAAATGAATACATACCGTGACAGGATTTTGAAAGAGTTCAAAATAGATCAGCAAAGAAGGAGTTCTTGGCTATGTTACAAGGTGTGAGTATTGAGTAAGACTCAAGACCTGACCACGGCAGAAGAGAGAGAAAGGACGAAGGTCGTCCCCTATGCTTTAGACGTAGGCTCTACAGTATGCTATGCTGTGTACCGCACCTGAAGTGTGCCTTGCCATGAGTTAGTCAAGGGCTACAATAGTGATCCAGGAATGGATCACATGACAACGGTCGAACTTATCCTTAGTAACTAGTGGACTAAGGAATTTTCTCGATTATGGAGGTGGTAAAAGAGTTCGTCGTAAAGGGTTACGTCGATGCAAACTTTGACACTAATCCGGATGACTCTGAGTAGTAAACTGGATTCGTATAGTAGAGCAGTTATTTGGAATAGCTCCAAGTAGCGTGTGGTAGCTGCATCTACAAGATGACATAGAGATTTGTAAAGCACACACGGATCTGAAAGGTTCAGACCCATTGACTAGTAACCTCTCTCACAAGCGAGATATGAACAAACCCCATGGGTGTTGGATTCATTACAATCACATAGTGATGTGAACTAGATTATTGACTCTAGTGCAAGTGGGAGACTATTGGAAATATGCCCTAGAGGCAATAATAAAATGGTTATTATTGTATTTCCTTGTTCATGATAATTGTCTATTGTTCATGCTATAATTGTATTAACTGGAAACCGTAATACATGTGTGAATACATAGACCACAACATGTCCCTAGTAAGCCTCTAGTTGACTAGCTCGTTGATCAATAGATGGTTATGGTTTCCTGACCATGGACATTGGATGTCATTGATAACGGGATCACATCATTAGGAGAATGATGTGATGGACAAGACCCAATCCTAAGCATAGCACAAGATCGTGTAGTTCATTTGCTAAGAGCTTTTCTAATGTCAAGTATCGTTTCCTTAGACCATGAGATTGTGCAACTCCCGGATACCGTAGGAATGCTTTGGGTGTACCAAATGTCACAACGTAACTGGGTGGCTATAAAGGTGCACTACAGGTATCTCCGAAAGTGTCTGTTGGGTTGGCACGAATCAAGACTGGGATTTGTCACTCCGTATGACGGAGAGGTATCTCTGGGCCCACTCGGTAATGCATCATCATAATGAGCTCAATGTGACTAATGAGTTAGCCATGGGATCATGCGTTATGGAACGAGTAAAGAGACTTGCCGGTAACGAGATTGAACGAGGTATTGGGATACCGAAGATCGAATCTCGGGCAAGTAACATACCTATAGACAAAGGGAATTGTATACGGGATTGATTGAATCCCCGACATCGTGGTTCATCCGATGAGATCATCGTGGAACATGTGGGAGCCAATATGGGTATCCAGATCCCGCTATTGGTTATTGGCCGGAGAGGTGTCTCGGTCATGTCTGCATGGCTCCCGAACCCGTAGGGTCTACACACTTAAGGTTCGGTGACGCTAGAGTTGTTATGGGAAATAGTATGTGGTTACTGAAGGTTGTTCGGAGTCCCGGATGAGATCCCGGACGTCACGAGGAGTTCCGGAATGGTCCGGAGGTAAAGATTTATATATGGGAAGTCATCATACGGTCATCGGAAGTGTTCGGGGGTATGCCGGTATTGTACCGGGGCCACCGAAGGGGTTCCGGGGGTCCACCGGGAGGGTCCACCTGCCCCGGAGGGCCTTATGGGCTGTAGGTGGAAGGGAACCAGCCCCTAAGTGGGCTGGGCACCAACCTCCCCCTAGGGCCCATGCGCCTAGGGTTGGGGGAAACCCTGGAGGGGGCGCCCCCCTTGACTTGGGGGGCAAGCCACCCTCCCTGGCCGCCGCCCCTCCCACCAGATGGGATCTAAGGGGCCGGCCCCCTCTCCCTTGCCCCTATATATAGTGGAGGGGTGGGAGGGCAGCCGCACCCTGGGCCTGGCGCAGCCCTCTCCTCCTCCAACTCCTCCTCCTCCTCCGTAGTGCTTAGCGAAGCTCTGCCGGAGAACCACGAGCTCCATTGCCACCACGCCGTCGTGTTGCTGGAGTTCTCCCTCAACTTCTCCTCTCCCCTTGCTGGATCAAGAAGGAGGAGACGTCCCCGGGCTGTATGTGTGTTGAACGTGGAGGCGCCGTCCATTCGGCGCTAGATCGGATCTTCCGCGATTTGAATCGCTGTGAGTACGACTCCATCAACCGCGTTCTTGTAACGCTTCCGCTTAGCGATCTTCAAGGGCATGAAGATGCACTCCCTCTCTCTCGTTGCTAGCATCTCCTAGATTGATCTTGGTGACACGTAGGAAAATTTTGAATTATTGCTACGTTCCCCAACACCTCCCCCGCAGTTCACCTCGCTCACATCAAGCATCACGCCGGCGTGCTTTTCTCAAAAGGTAATAGCGCATCCCTTCCCACAAACATTCATCGTTCGCGGCGTCGAGAAGTACTCAAGAGACACAAAGCTAGAGCACTAGCTAAACGACTACCTCACAGTGGTCGAGATGGCCAACGAAGGCATATGCAACGCCCTATGACACATACCTTTGTGCCTAACAGGACATGCGCGCTCTTGGCTCAGCGGGCTCCCATCAAACTCAATCCATAACTGGGTGGACTTCGAGCATGTTTTTCTCAACAACTTCGAAGGGACCTACTACTGCCCAAGAAGCGGAGCCGATCTCCACAGCATAATCCAGGAGGACAAGGAGTCGGTCCGGGACTATGTCGCGCGATGGCTCTAGAAGAAAAATATATTGTGTGGCATCTCCGATGAAACAACCATTGAAGCATTCGTGAGCAGCGCACAAGACCCCCATGTTCATGCATAAGCTCGGAAAGAAACGGGGAGAGGGCAAGCTCACATAATTGGCAGCGCTCATGAAGGCCACCAACGACTTCGCCACAAGAGAAGAAACGGCCAGGCCAGGCCGCCGGCCTATGCCAGGCGCTAAGTCCACCGAGCTAGCTATGCCCCCAAGAGTCGAAGCTCCAAGAACAAGGGCGACTGCAAACGCAAGGAAGAACAAGACTCCGAGTTGGTTGTCGCGGCCAACGAAACCGACGAAGCCGGAGCGAAAAGGTAGTGGTGGAAAGGAAATCCCAGACGCAACCCTCGTACACACGAGGAGGTAATGAGCGGACCATGCATATATCACAGCTATGGGAACCACAAGGCCCATCACTCCACAAGAGACTATGGACTCAGTGAACAGCTCTGCTACTTGTGAGCTACGTAGGGATTTCCTCGAAGAGGAGAGGATGATGTAGTACAGTAGAGATAAGTATTTCCCTTAGTTAAGAACCAAGGTTATCAATCCATTAGGAGAACCACGCAAGACCTCATGAACAACCCCTACACACAAAAGAACAAATACTTGCACCAAACGCAATCAAGGGGGTTGTCAATCCCCTCAGTGGTTTATTGCAAGGATCAAGTCTGATAATGGTAGACAGATAAACAAAAACACAAAATAAAAGAATGGTAAATAAATTGTAGCAGGGTAATTTTGGATTTTGTATATGATAAAGGTATACCCGGGGGCCATAGTTTTCACTAGAGGCTTCTCTCTTGAACAAAAAGCATACGGTGGGTAAACACATTACTGTTGGGCAATTGATAGAAAAGCGCATAGTTATGACGATATCCAAGGCAATGATCATGTATATAGCCATCACTTCCGGGACAAGTAGACCGAGTCCTACTTGCATCTACTACTATTACTCCACACATCAACCGCTATCCAGCAAGCATCTAGAGTATTAAGTTCATAAAGAACGGAGTAACGCCTTAAGCAAGATGACATGATGTAGGCAAAGTAAGCCCAATTAATATGAATAAACCCCATGTTTTTATCCTTAATGGCAACGATACAATAACATGTCATGTCCCCTTCTGTCACTGGGACCGAGCAACGCAAGATCGAACCCATCACAAAGCACCCCTCCCATTGCAATATAAATCAATCTAGTTGGCCAAACCAAACAGATAGATCAGAGAGAAATACAAAGCTATAACAATCATGAATAAAAGAGTTCAGAGAAGACTCAAATATTATTCATGGATAACCTGATCATAAACCCACAATTCATCGGATCACAACAAACACACCGCAAAAAAGGATTACATCGAATAAATCTCCAAGAACGTCAAGGAGAACATTGTATTGAAGATCAAAGAGAGATAAGAAGCCATCTAGCTACTAGCTATGGACCCGTAGGTCTGTGGTAAACTACTCACACATCATCGGAGAGGCAGCAAGGTTGATGTAGAGGCCCTCCGTGATCGATTCCCCTCTGGCAGAGTATCGGAAAAGGTCTCCAGATGGGTTATCTGAAGAACATAAACTTGCGGTGGCGGAAAAAGTATTTGGGGTGGGTCTCTGATGTACAGGGAATATTTGGGAATTTATAGAGTTGGAATTAGGTCCGGAGGTGCCACGAGGGGCCCACAAGCCTAGGGGGGGTGCCCCTGGGGCGCGTCTGGCAGGCTTGTCGCTGCCTCGTGGCACTTCAGGTCTTCTTCTGAAGCTTCTAGAATCCCTTCTTGTCTAGAAAAAAATTATCAAAAAGTTTTGTAGTGTTCGGACTCCGTTTGGTATTGATTTTTTGAAAAGACAAAAAACAAGCAAAAAACAACAACTGGCACTGGGCACTAGGTTAATAGGTTAGTCCCAAAAAATGATACATAATCGCATATAATTGCATAATAAACATCCAAGATTGATACTATAATAGCATAGGATAATAAAAAATTATAGATACGTTGGAGACGTATCAACTCTCTATATGAAAAACATGGTGCTACTTTGAAGCACAAGTGTGGAAAAAGATAGTAACATTGCCCCTTCTCTCTTTTTCTCTCATTTTTTGTTGGGCTCTTTTTGGCCTCTTTTCTTACGGGCTTTGGCCTCTAGTTTTTAATATATTTCCTCACTTGGGGCAATGCTCTAATAATGAATAATGATGATCATCAAACTTCTATTTACTTACAACTCAAAATTGCAACTCGATACTGGAACAAAATATGACTCTATATGAATGCCTCTCGCAGTGTACCAGGATGTGCAATGATCTAGCGTAACATGTATAAAAAATTATGAACGGTGGATGAGCCACAAATACTATGTCAGCTATATAATCATGCAAAGTAATATGAAAATGATGATGTCTGTCATAATAAGGGAACAGTGGATGGCAATATATCTCGGAATGGCTATGGAAATGCCATAATAGGTAGGTATGGTGGCTGTTCTGATGAAGATATAAGGAGGTTTATGTGTGATAGAGCATATCATATCACGGGGTTTGGATGCACCGGAGAAGTTTGCACCACATGTCGAGGTGAGAAAGGGCAATGCACGGTAGCAAAGAGGCTAGTAAATTACGGAAAGGTGAGAGTGCGTATAATTCATGGACTCACATTAGTCATAAAGAACTCACATACTTATTATGAAAGTTTATTAGCCCTCGAAGCAAAGTACTACTACACATGCCCCTAGGGGGATAGATTGGTAGGAAAAGACCATCGCTCGTCCCTGACCTCCACTCATAAGGAAGATAATCAATAATAAATCATGCTCCAACTTCTTAGCATAACGGGAGACTATCCGTGCATGCTTCGGGAATCACAAACCTTAACACCAATATTCTTACTAAACCACAATTATTCACTATTACCTCGCACATATTACCATCTTTATATCGCAAAACTATTGCAAGGAATCAAACTTATCATATTCAGTGATCTACATGAAAGTTTTTATTATATCCGTCTTGAATACCTATCATATTAGGACCAATTTCATAACTTGTGCATATTGCCATTACTATTATCAAACTCTCAAAATGATATAAGTGAAGCATGAGAGTATATCTATTTCTTTAAATATAACCACCGCCGTGCTCTAAAAGATATAAGTGAAGTAAGCAACTGCCTAGCTCAAAAGATATAAGTGAAGCACATAGAGTATTCTAAAAAATCACGAATAACGCGTGTCCCTCTCAAAAAGGTGTGTCCAAAAAAGATGATTGTGGCAAACTAAAAAGCAAACAAAGCAAAGACTCATATAATACACGACGCTCCAAGCAAAACTCATATCATGTGATGAATAAAAATATAGCTCCAAGTAATTTACCAATGGTTGGTAGAAGAAAGAGGGGATGCCATCCGGGGCATCCACAAGCTTAGAGTCTTGAGTGTCCTTTAATATTACCTTGGGGTGCCTTGGGAATCCCCAAGCTTAGGGTCTTGCCACTCCTTATTCCTGCATCCATCGCGATCTCATTCAAAACTTGAAAACTTCAGCACACAAAACTCAACTGAAAACTCGTGAGATCCGTTAGTACAACAAGCAAATCATAAACTTTAGGTACTATTGTAAACTCATTCATATTTTATAATTGCATAATACCTACTGTATTATAACTTCACCATGCCTTATGCCCCCCGATACAATCCATAGATTCATTAAAACAAGCAAACAATGCAACAGAAACATAATCTTTCAAAAATAGAACATACTGTAATGATCTGGACAATGACCATACTTATGTAACTCCAAAAATTCTTAAAAAGTAGGACAATGTGGGAAATTTGTATATCAATCAAGTGTAAAAATTCAGAATTTTATCATGTTCCAGTGAATCTAGAAAATTCTGTTACTAGGCGAAAAAGTTTCTATTTCTCACAGAATGAAGTCAACTATCAACCAAATCATCCCAAAGGCTCTACTTGGCACAAACACTAATTTAAACACAAAAACACAACCATAACATTAGCATAATTGTGTCAACACATAAAAACAGAAAAGAAACAAGAAAAAATAAAGATAACTATTGGATTGCCTCCTAACAAGGGCTTCACGCGGGGGCTCGGCTTCCCGTTGCACAGGTTCGTGCGCGGGCTCCTCTTAGTCCTTGGATGTCGGCTCCACCACTTGACGCTAATTGGAGTTTTGCATATCGCAAACTTCATAACTCTATGTGGATGTTTCCTCAAAACAACTCCCCATTTTGAGTTGTTTCACTATTTCTTTCTGGTTTGGGTGCGAATGACCGGTGAAGTCATCTCCGCCCTCAGAAGGGCTAGCTTACAGCTCTGGCCCACCACCAAATTCTTCCTGGTGAAATTCCCCAATTTGTGCGGGAATGGCACAAATAATGGCTTTACGCCTCCAGCCTTGTGACAACATGCCGCCCTTTGCCAATTTTCGATGTACTAAAATAGGGGACCTTTAGTACCCCAGTCTTGTGCACATGTAGTTGCTGCCCTCCGGACGACAAGGGCTTGCCGGAGGATAGCTCAACCCAAGCCTCACCTCTTGGACACCAAGACCGTGAAGAAGACCTCCAGGCAAGTCACCGAGAAGTACTAAGTTGGTACTAAAGGACAAGACTTCAGTTGCCGGCAAGCTTCGCACCAGCAAGCCAAGACCCGGCAAGCTCCTTGTCAGGAAGCACATCCTCCTCACTCTTTGACTGCTCCACCTCATCGAACAACTAATGGCTTGTCAAGATGAGGTGTCGAGCGGGTAGACGGCCTGAGGGGGGTCAATAGGACGTGTGTCGACACATCGGATGCAGGTCAACTTTATTGACACCCATCTAGTAGACGTGTCAAGAAGATACGCTCATCCACATCGACAACATAGAAGGAGAGACACTTTTGCCAAAGGATGGCCACCAGCTCACAGTGCATTAAATGCCCTTGTCCTACTCCGGCAGGATTAGGTTGGATAGCGTCAGGACTACTATTCGCATATTTGTAATGACCATGTTGCCACTGTGGTGACCCCTTTTTGTCTATAAAAGAAGGCCCATGGCTACCTTGGCACGTGTCGACACCCTGCTCACGCCTACACAGTAGTTGCACCTTGCTCATGTTTCTCCGGCAAGCTGCCCTTGTAACTTGAGCCCCAAGTCAAGCCACCCAAACACAGGAGTATGGTTTTATGCCTCCAGGGCGGCCCAAACCTGACAAATCCCCGCATCTGAACTGTTGGATTCGCTCTATGTGCATTGTCGATAACCCCAGCCGAACTACGAAGGCATCCTCGTCGATCCCATAGATTGTCGTACCCTGACATCAATGAGCCCCCAAGGAAACTTCACTCATGGGTGCCCCTCGATTGTATGTCCCTGACGCTCAAGCCCTCGCCAATGCCACAACCCGCTTAAAGACCGATGGGCTGGAAGGAGTGCATATACCGAGGACCTGTGTAGAGCATCGCGTCCTCCCGTTGAAAGCCCGGGAGGCCGCGATGTACCTAAACAGATGGCCGAGGGACCCGACGCGGGAAGGTAGGAATGAGTTTGGGCCAGTTGAAGTTTGGTGTCGCATCAGCACCGTTATCTCCTTTTTATTGATCCAGTATTGGAACAGAAAAGAGTACCCCGCACCTATTTCCCTAGAGGTGACCCTGGGTTATCGAACCCACGAGAGGAAGATTCCCTTGAAGCGATGGTCTCTAGCAAGCTTTCGTCAAAGTGTCAAATCCAACTTTTGACCGGATCAACAAGCAAATAGTGATTCAAACACTTATAATAAAAAGAGGTACGGGTATGAGGTCTTATGCTTACAACCTTGTATTTGCAATGGGATCAAATAAGATATTAATTTCTGCGCTGGAAATCACCCGTCAAGATGTGCTTGTTACGGATCGAAGTGGGGGATGTGTCCAAATAACATCTTGACCAGCACGAGTCCTACATCAAGAATCCTACCACATGCCCTATCCATCACGTGGGGTTGCCTCGATAATTAAGATAAAAAATCGGACAAGAGCTTTGGGCATTTTATGACTACACCTCATTTCTCCCCAAGGATATGATCCATGTTACCCAACTAAACCTTATTGTCACTGGTGTTCGGTATAACACTTCACGGTCTCCTTGCTCCTAGCCTCACTGGTGCTCGATCTCCATGATCCTGGGAACCTACAGTGATGAAGATCGCGGACAAGACAAGAGACATCTGCATGGAACAGTTTTATTTCACACATACATGACGTTATGTCAAAGTCTTCCATTGACCCCCCTCAACAAATACTTCGGGTTGCAAGGTTTATGCCTCAACCCATACCTTACTGAACTACTCACATGTGGAGATCAGATTGCGGGAAGAAAACATTGAAGAACACATCTTGGGTTTGATTTATTGCAATATATCTTAAAATGGATGCCTTGTGTGATGCACGATTACAAGTATGAATGGGATGGATGAGCACTATGGTGGTGGTGGAGATGGCGGCGGCTAGGGTTTGCGGATGAGGATGATGAAGATGTTCTGGCTTCTGTGCTCGCCTCCCTGTTGACATTTCGATGGTGTCCCTTTAACAAAAGTTGTTTCGGTGGACGATCTACCTCAGAATTCACGCCATAAGGGTGCTCATACGGGCGCTCGCGCCAGTATGGAATCCCACCTTTTGTGTTGTTTTTGCGTAGAGGTCTCCTGGTGATTCCTTCCTCCTCCATTCTCCTTTCATTCCATTTCCACACGTGATTTCTTCCCTTTTGAGCCCATTCCTAAGGAAACGCATCAAAGAGAGGATTTGTGGAATCCTTTGCATTCATTACTCATTAGTACCAATATCGGAGCAAATATCTCTTTTTAATTGAAATATCTTGGTTTAAACAAAGGTGAAATGAGTGTAAAAATATCACTCATCAACTCCCCCAAGCTTAAACTTGATTGTCCTCGAGCAACATAAAGAGAAATCTGAATCATAAGGAACTCAGTTGTTTAAACCGAAATAACAAGAAGGTTTTGGTTCACTTACGATCGATACGCCTAGATAGCCCTCCGCTTCTTGACCTGAAAACTTAGAATAGTTGTAGTGGTGGCATGGTTATAGTGCAAGTGTTAGTGGAGCAAAGATAATCAACACAAAGTTCTTAATCTACTAGATAAAACAACTTTGCAACATTGTATTCTATTTATTCTAGACAACACTTGCTTGTTGGGAAGGCACGAGAGTTTTTCTTTAGATAGAGCCAATAAAACATAGGTTAGGGAGTGAAAGCATGTAGTAAAATATGATGCTCTAATGCTCTTAAGCACACCCACAATCATTTCGTCCTCAAGGCTCTCAAGCACTTCATTTCAATCATTGTGTGCTGGAAGTTTTCTTGTCACGTGAAGGATTATGCCAACTAAGTGATCGTGCATAGGTTTTCGTTGTGGCTTATTGTTTAGGAACTATGGACCTCTGATATATGTCTCTTGCGAGCTCTTTTGATCAGTCCCTTTTTATTTACCACATACACACCATTTCAAGAGAAAGCCGGATAATATGCGTTTGTAGTGTTGCCACTACATACGGTAACAAACTCATAGCTGAAATTTGAGCTATCGCTCTTGGTGGATCGTTCATTGGCCAGCGGAGTCCTCAGCATAACATCAAGAAAGGTGACGAAGCCATATTTACACACGTCACGTGCATATAGTAGCAGGGCCATGGCATCAGCAAGGAGCTGAAGCACCATGTAAGAGATACAACACCGATTTTTGGCATAATATCGTTCACCCTTCAACTAAGTTCCCGTAGACAATTTAATCCACAAGTGCTATCAAGTCTATTGAAATGAACAACATGGGGTTGAGAATTCAAGCATCACTTCTACTACAAATTTCTCAACTCCCAAGTCTTGAAAGAGTTTCTATTGTGCATAGTTATCCTTAGTTAATATCATTTCATTTAAAAACAGTCCCACGGTAAGTCTTGGTTGTCTAAACTAAACAGAACAAAGGTTACAAAATTATTTCAGCTACAAGAACAAAACCTTTGTCTCGACTATCAAGACTTACTCTCATCTACACATATCACACATACTACTAGTACATCTACTCTAAGCATTTCAAGTGAAAAAGCCGGGGGTCGTAGGACATACCTTTACAGTTGCGAATTTACACACTTCTCTTCCTTACTCTTGCATTCCTCATTATCCGGCGTTGATCAACTCCTCTCAAACCAAAATGCAAACAAACTCCAAAGGGCAAGATAAAAAACAAGAGCAAAGCGAAGCTTATTCTATTTTTTTGGTTTTTGGGTTTTTGAAAACTAACTCGCAAACGAAAAATTACAAAGGAAAATAAAAAGAAAAAGCAAAAGCAAATAAAATCAAAGTGTTGGAACAAACCAACACGAGTGTTTTCAAGCACCTCGAGCTTAAGTACAACCTCATTACAATTTATTCAAATACCGTCACATCTTGATCTTGAAGTGGTGATAACCTCCCCCAAGCTTAGGCTTTTGCAAGCCCAAACCGGCGAGATCTTTGCGGCGGTTGGTCAGGAGCCCACTCCTGGCTCTAGTTGGAGAAGTTCATGTTCATGTAGGCGAACGTGCCTCGAAGGGATGTGGCAAGGTTGCTCATATCATCAATAGAGCCCTGGAGGCTGCCGTGGTCCGTGTAGGTGGTGTAGTCTTGTTGGGTCTGGTCCTCTTCTTCGTCGGTGGCGAGTTCCGCTTCATCTACTTGTTCTAGTTCTCGGCCTTCTTGGTCAAAAGCTGCATCTCCTTCTTGTGCAACATAATGCAATTATCCATGCTCGATGGAGAAACGGTTAGGACATATAGGAGTAGGCAACAAGTGCGGCACTCCAGGAATTCTAATGCAATGGCGGCCATTACGAACTACCATTCTAGCGCTAGTAAGAACACGAATATTAACAAGGGTGTTACCGACAATGGAGCGAGGGTGACTGTAGTTGAGACCAAGGGTGTTGGCCGACATGGTGATCACTCCTCCACACACTATATCTCCTTGTGCATTATTTGCTTGAATGCGCGAGGTGTAGCAAAAGTATTGCCCCTAGGTTGGGCGAATAACCGATGTCAATGTTTGTCGCTTTCCCGAGAACTAGCATGTTCTCCTCGTTCACCTCAGAAACTTCTCCTCGTGCCTACAACAAGTTAGTGATAACATAATAGAAATAACGTATAGCAAGAGTTTCAATGCAACTAGCTCTTGAGCCTGGCGTGCTCATCAAATTAAAGGTTTGCCTCCGGTGCGGCTTAATGTAATCATAAACGTGGTAGATGTCATCATCATTGTTGGTGAAGTGATAACCCACAAGTATAGGGGATTGCAACAGTTTTCGAGGGTAGAGTATTCAACCCAAATTTATTGATTCCACACAAGGGGAGCCAAAGAATATTCTCAAGTATTAGCAGCTGAGTTGTCAACTGAAGCACACCTGAAAGACTTAATATCTGCAGTAAAAAATTTAGTAGCAAAGTAGTATGGAAGTAGCGGTAGCGGTGGCAAAAGTAACAGTAGCAGTTTTGTAGCAATTGTAATAGTGCCAATGGAAAAGTAACGAAGCAAGTATCAATATGAAATGAACTCGTAGGCAATGGATCAATGATGGACAATTATGTCGGATGGCTCATGCAATGGTTATAACCTAGGGTGACACAAAACTAGCTCCAATTCATCAATATAATGTAGGCATGGATTCCGAATATAGTCATGCGTGCTTATGGAAAAGAACTTGCATGGCATCTTTTGTCCTACCCTCCCATGGCAGCGGGGTCCTAAAGGAAACTAAGGGATATTAAGGCCTCCTTTTAATAGAGAACCGGAACAAAGCATTAGCACTTAGTGAATACATGAACTCCTCAAACTACGGTCATCACCGGGAAGTGTCCCGACTATTGTCACTCCGGGGTTGCCGGATCATAACACGTAGTAGGTGACTATAACTTGCAAGACAG
Source organism: Triticum aestivum (assembly GCF_018294505.1). Taxonomy (NCBI): domain Eukaryota; kingdom Viridiplantae; phylum Streptophyta; class Magnoliopsida; order Poales; family Poaceae; genus Triticum; species Triticum aestivum. The sequence continues at coordinate 368,517,222 of NC_057805.1, forward strand.
GATCAAGAACACAAATATATTCATGAAAACATAATAGGTTCAGATCTGAAATCATGGCACTCAGGCCCTAGTGACAAGCATTAAGCATAGCAAAGTCATAGCAACATCGATCTTAGAACATAGTGGATACTAGGGATCAAAGCCTAACAAAACTAACTCGATTACATAGTAAATCTCATCCAACCCATCACCATCCAGCAAGCCTACGATGGGATTACTCACGCACAGTGGTGAGCATCATGAAATTGGTGATGGAGGATGGTTGATGATGACGATGGCGACAATTTCCCCTCTCCAGAGCCCAAAACGGACTCCAGATCTGCCCCCCGAGGAAGAACAGGAGGTGGCGGCGGCTCTGTATTGTAAAACGCGATGAATCCTTCTCTCTGATTTTTTCCCCGAACGTGAATATATGGAGTTGGATTTGAGGTCGGTGGAGCTCTATGGGACCCACAAGACAGGGGGGCGCGCCCTAGGGGGTGGCGCCCTCCACCCTTGTGGACAACTAGTGGGTCCTCTCTGGTTGATTCTTTCGCCAATATTTTTTATTTATTCCAAAAATAATCTCAGTTAAGTTTTAGGTTATTCCGAGAACTTTTATTTCTGCACAAAAATAACGCCATGGCAATTCTGCTGAAAACAACGTCAGTCCGGGTTAGTTCCATTCAAATCATGCAAATTAGAGTCCAAAACAAGGGCAAAAGAGTTTGGAAAAGTAGATACGATGGAGTCGTATCAACTCCCCCAAGCTTAACATGTTGCTTGTCCTCAAGCAATTCAGTTGACAAACTGAAAGTGATAAACAAAAACTTTTACAAACTCTGTTTGATCTTGTTGTTGCAAATATGTAAATCCAGCATTCAGGTTTTCAGCAAAGATTATGAACTAACCATATTCACAATAACATTTAGGTCTCACATTTACCCATATCAATGTCATAATCAACTAGCGAGCAATAATAATAAATCTCGGATGACAACACTTTTTCAAAACAATCATGATATGATATAACAAAATGGTATCTCGCTAGCCCTTTCTGAGACCGCAAAATATAAATGCAGAGCACCCTTGAAGATCAAGGACTGACTAGACATTGTAATTCATGGTAAAAAAGATCCAGTCAGAGTCATACTCAATATAAATTAATAACAAATGACAGTGGTGCTCTCTAACTGGTGCTTTTTATGAGAGGATGATGACTCAGCAATAAAAGTAAATAGATAGGCCCTTCGCAGAGGGAAGCAGGGATTTGCAGAGGTGCCAGAGCCCGAGTTTTAAAACAGAGATAAATAATATTTTGAGCGGTATGCTTTCATTGTCAACATAACAACCAAGAGATCTCGTTATCTTCCATACTAGATACATTATGGGCGGTTCCCAAACAGAATAGTAAAGTTTATACTCCCCCACCACCAACAAGCACATTCCATGGCTGGTCCAAAACAACGGGTACTGTCCAACTAACAACAATCCTGGGGGAGTTTTGTTTGCAAATATATTTTGATTTGATTTGAGCATGGGACTGGGCATCCTGATTACCGGCCATTTTCTCGTGAATGATTAGCGAAGTCCACTCATCTTGAGAATAACCCACCTAGCATGGAAGATACTGACAGCCCCCGGACGCCACATGAGCGATTCGGGAATACAAAACAGATTATCATTTGAAGGTTTAGAGTTTGGCACATGCAAATTTACTTGGAACGGCAGGTAAATAACGCATATAGGTAGGTATGGTGGACTCATATGGAACAACTTTGGGTTTATGGAAGTGGATGCACAAGCAGTATTCCCGCTTAGTACAAGTGAAGGCTAGAAAAAGACTGGGGAGCGACCAACTAGAGAGCGACAACAGTCATAAACATGCATTGAGATTAACTAACATTGAACGCAAGCATGAGTAGGATATAAATCACCATGAACATAAATATCATGGAGGCTATGTTGATTTTGTTTCAACTACATGCGTGAACATGTGCCAAGTCAAGCCACTCGAATCATTCAAAGGAGGATACCATCCTATCGTACCACATCACAACCATTTTGATTTACATGTTGGCACGCAAGGTAAACCATTATAAACTCCTAGCTAATTAAGCATGGCATGAGTAACTATAATCTCTAATTGTCATTGCAAACATGTTTCATTCATAATGGGCTGAATCAAGAACAATGAGCTAATCATATTTAGAAAAACAAGTTAGGTTGAGTTCATACCAGCTTTTCCTCATCTCAATCATTTCATCACATATCGTCATTATTGCCTTTCACTTGCACGACCGAATGGTGTGGATAATAATAATAGTGCACGACTAAGCTGGAATCTGCAAACATTTAATCAAAGGAGAAGACAAGGTAATATGGGCTCTTTGTTAGATCACAATAATGCATATGAGAGCCACTCAACATTTTCATCGTGGTCTTCTCTCAACCCCAAAGAAAAGAAAAGAATTTCAAATAAACACACCGAAATGTTTTTGGAGTTTTTGTTTTTCCGAAGAAAGTAAAACAAGAACGAGAAAAACTATTTACACGGGAAAGCTCCCAACAAGCAAAAGAAGAACGAGAAATCTTTTTGGGTTTTCTTTTAATACTACTATTCACTACAAAAAAATACACCTCCGTGATGATATGTCTTTGTCACAGTAGGTCACGTTTTCTGTCATGCATGTACATCCATGACGATTTTATGACATAATCAAGATAGTCATACCTGTGATGCTATAGAAGTGTTCCATTGTCACAGCCCTAGAATTTGTTTGTAATTAGTTGCATCAGCACCCATGCATCATGTCCAAAATTTATTTGAAAGTTGAAATGGGGACTGGTAACCCTAGCAGCAAATGAAATTCAACTAGGTTCAACTTAAATCTTTTCAATGAACCCAAAATGCCCTTTAGAAATGTTCATCATTTTTGAATTGGTCTAGCACCTCTGACACAAATGGTGCACATTTTTCTAGCTCAATTTGGATTTTTGAATGAACTCATTAAGTATTTGAATTTGGGCATTTAATTGCTATAAATAATTAAAATGCCCAAATAATTCTGGAAGTGGTTGAGGGCTGTTGGAAATATTTCCAAATGTGCCCACAAGTCATTTCAGGATTTTTGGAAATGAATTAGTATTTTTATTAATTCAAAACAGAGGAATAAAATAGAAAACAGGAACCAAAACAAAAAAAGGCAGAAACCTCACCTTTAGCTTACCTGGCGCCCAGTTGGCCCAGCACTGTTGGAGGCCCAGCCCACCTGGCGACTTGCCAGTCGTCCTCAACCACTGCGAGTAGGCAGAGGCGAAGGCGGGCACGGCGCGCGCTGAGGTCGCCACCTCCTCCCTGCCTGCCTCACGCCCCCGTGGCCTTCTCGCGACGCCCAGGAGACGTGGACGAAGCCCCGCACCGATCCCCTCCTCATCTGGTCACTCTTCCCCTTCTCCCTTCTTGATCTCGAGCTTGATCGAACGAGCACGTCGGCGCCGCTCGCTGCCATCGCGGCCACCAGCCAGCTCTAGCCCCTTGGACGTGTTCCCGAGCTCAGTTTTCTTCCTCTATGTCGTCTGCCCCGAGACACGCGACGCCGGACGCGCTGCAACGCCAACTACGCCATCGTCCTCGTCCTCTGCATCCGACGGCCGCCGTCGCAGGATTCGCCGCCTCTAGAGCGTCCCCGAGCCTGCTGACCGCCCCCTTGAACCCGCTGTGAGCTCCTGCTCCTCCCCCTTGCTCACCCCCCGTTCTCGCCCATTAGCCGCCGCCCCCGCGAACCGAGCTCCGGCCATCGCCATGGCCAGGGAGCCCCGCGCTCCCGAGCTCCTCCGCTCGCCCCAGTAGCACCCGCCTGCTAACCATGCTCTCACGAGCCGAACGCACGCACCAGCTCCTTCTCCCGTGCACCGCAGCGTCGTCCTCACCGACACCCGAACTCCGGCCGCCGCCTTGCTCGCTGCCGGCGCTGCTCCCGGCCACCTCGCGGCCTCCCGTCCGGTCCTTTGGATGCGGATGAGCAAGAGCTACTCCCCGGTGCCCTTAGCTTGCCAAACCACCACCAGTAGCTCAAATCCAAGCCGAGCCGCCATCGTTTTGGTCGCCGTCGGCAAGGCTCCGGCGACTGCTGACGTGGCCGTCATTAGCGGCTAATCGCGCCACTAATTTAACCTCCAGTGAAACAGACAGCCGGGCCCCACCGCCTAACTAACCGGCTAACTAAATAAGATTAAGTTTAATCTAACTCTAGTGGGCCCACATATCAGTTTTGACTATGCTGATGTGGCCGTTGACCCGACCCCACCTGTCTGTGTCTCTAGCCAGCGCTGTGTCACTGACCTACGGGTCCCACCGGCCAGGTTTGACCCGGGGCAGCCCTGTTGACCCTGCTGACATCACCCTGACGCATTGCTGATGCAATAAGTCATTTTCTGGGTTAAAATAATCCAGGAAATTCCAGAAAATTGTTAAAACTTCTAAAATTCATAGTAATTCAATCGTAACTCCAAATGAAATAAGTTATATATGAAAAATGATCAGAAAAATCCAATCTATCCATCTGTACCATTCTTATGCATGTTGGAACAACTTATAGTTGCTGAATAGGGCAAATCATATGTTTGGCATTTAAATAATCACACATGGAGTTTGAATTTGAACCTTTGTGTTCAAACCAACTCCATTTAACTTGTTGCTACTTGCATTAGCTCAATCAACAGCATATTGCCATGTCACATTCATGCATCATATTGTTGCATTGCATTGATTGTGTTTCTTCTCTGTTGCCGGTATTTGTCCCCTCTCAGTAGACGATGTCCCAACGATGAGTTCGATGACACCGATGAAGAGCTTTATTATCTTCAGAAGTGCCAGGCAAGCAAAATCCCCTTGTTCATTCCGATACAACCCCACTCTCTCGCTCCTGCTCTCTTTTACTGCATTAGGACAACAACGATTCAACTATTACATGCTACGGTAGTTGAACCCCCTTTCCTCTGCATGACCTGTCATTGCCACAGTAAATAGATGAAACCCACTAGCATGAGTAGGAGTTGTTTGAGCCCTGATGTGCCTACTCATTCATGCTGGTTTGTCATGCCTGCTACTACTTAGAGTTGAGTCAGGTATGATTCATCGGGGAAGAATTGGAATGTGGTGAACATGTCCTACTGTTGAGAGCTAAGTGTGTGAACACGATTTGGTAAAGGTAGCGGTGAGAGGCCATGTAGGAATACATGGTGGGTTGTCTCATTGCAGCCGTCCTCAGGAACTGAGTTCTGTGTTTGTGATCCATGAACAGTTACTACCATGCATTGGAATGCTTAAGTGCCCCTCTCGACTTATTAATCAACCTGATCTCTGTCCAGGAGTTGCAACTAGTTTCTGGTGTTTGTAGGTAGTGTTAGTAGTCTACCAAGCACTGTTCAAGAAATCTTCCGATTCACCGATTAATCTTCTGATTTATCGCTAATCGGGGGGTGACCGATAAGATTATGCCTTATCTTTGCCGTTTATCTTTTGGACCGATTTATCGCTCTGACAAGCGATTTATCGGGAATCTACCGATAAATCAGACCTATTCATAGCACTATGTTTGCAAAAACTATGTTTATTTATGTTTTGTGGACCTTGTTACGGAATATGTACTATTGTCCTATTTTGTTTGTCATTATACGAGGATTCAAAGGCTAGAAATCAAGGTAACACTTCTGTCAAATATTGTTTTGGTGTTGAATATAGCATATTTTAGTGTTGGGAACCTCAGATTTGCAAAAAAATATCCGATTAATAGTAGACCGATAAAATCGATTAATCGGCCGATTTCCGATTAATCTCTAATCCCTAGCTGACCGAGGCGATAACGGTAAGCGATATCCTCAACATTGCTACCAAGTGGCACCTGGTACAGGTGGGCTTGGTACAGACTAGGCACCGTGGCCGGGTATGCCAAGCGTCGCCCGTTTGGTGGGCTTGGAACCCTGTACACATCGTTTGGGGCCGTGAGCGACACCCCGGCTAGATCTCCTTGCGGATGGAACCCGAATAGGCGATAAACCTGGACTAGAGACTTGTGTGGTTAGTCAGGTCGTGGCCGACTCCCTCGCCAGGCTTCCGCTTGAAGGTTGCCGAGATACACGACGTGTACATGGTGGTAAGTGGCGAGAGCGTGTGTGAAGAAGTACACCCCTGCAGGGTTAACATCATCTATTCGAATAGCTGTGTCCGCGGTAAAGGACTTATGGGTTGCCTGTACAGTTCATAGATAACTTGAAGTGGATACTCTAAAATGCGCTAGATAAGTGTGAGTGCTATGGATGGCCTTCTCGTAGGGAGACGGGAGCGGATCCATAGTGGTGTATTGTGATGGTGAATATGTGGACTCGTGTGCGCCACCTCAAAAGAGTTACTTGCAGTCGTAGTTCAGGATAGCCACCGAGTCAAAGCTGGCTTGCTGCAGTTAAACTCCACCACCCCCTTTGTTGATACCGATGCATATGTAGCTAGTTCTGATGTAAGTCTTGCTAGGTACATTTGTACTCACGTTTGCTTATTTATGTTTTTGTAGAGAGACTTCAGTCTCAGTAGTAGTTCCGCGTGGACTTCGATGTTTAGCTTGTTACCTTAGCTAAGATCTTGTGCCCTCGGCAGGATCTTGTAGATAGTCAGGCTTCTCAACCTTTTTCTTTTGTAGTTGTTTGTACTCAGACAAGTTATGCTTCCGCATGTGCTTGTTGCTTGTATGCTCTGTATGTGGGGTCATGAGACCCATGTTTGTAATACTTGGCTCCTCGAAGCCTAATGAATAAATACTCTGAGTCGTAGAGTCTTGTTGTGATGCCATGTTGTATTTGCACATATCGAGCATATTGTGTGTATGATTGAAATGCTTGGTATGTGTGGGATCCGAGAACCTAGTTGTCTATCCTTGGTAGCCTCTCTTATGGGGAAATGTAGTCTGGTGCTTCCACTGAGCCATGGTAGTCTGCTACAGCCCGGTTTACCGGAGTCCTGCTAGCCCAGTTACTACAGCTCCGGAACACTTAGACTGGCTGGCATGTGATCCACTTCGTTCCTGTGTCTATCCCTTCAGGGAAATGTCACACGATGACTTCCGGAGTCCTGCTAGCCTGCTACAGCCCGGGTTCCCGGAGTCCTGTTAGCCCAGTTGCTACAGCCTGGATTCACACGCTGATGACCGACACGCTCGATGCTGGTTCATGTATGCCTGTCCCCGTAAGTTAGTGCCACTTGGGGTTCACGACTAGTCATGTCGGCCCGGGTTCTCTGTCATATGGATGCTAGCGACACTATCATATACGTGAGCCAAAAGGCGCAAACGGTCCCGGGCCAGGTAAGGTGGCACCCGTGGGAATACCGTGCATGAGGTCGCAAAGTGATATGACGTGTTACATGCTAGATAGGTGTGACTTAGAATCGGGGGCCTGACAGCTTTGGTATCAGAGCCTGACTGCATGTAGGATTACCAAGCCAAACTGGCGATGTTGAGTCTAGAAATTCTTTAGTTATATAAGGGAATTGATTGTGGATGGGAACGTAAGGCTCTTTTTACTCCTTTACCTTATGCCCTTCTGATCCGAGTCATCTTATCTTCCTACGGGGTTAAGGAACTAGGCTTTCTCTTCTTTCTATCAGGATCACGTGTTACTAATCTGTAGACCTATAGGATTGATAGTTTCAAGCCCCAGTTCAGTTCCTACTACTTGCGGATGTTGACAGTTGATCTCGGAACCTTGATATTGTGATGTTGAGTGGTCATGCCACTATTTTGCAGGATGTCTCAAATCTTTTTCGAGCATTTACAGCCGTTATGCTATCCGAGTCATCCCAGGTTTCTAAACAATCTGATGCATTTGCAAATCCTTTCTTTCCGTTCCCGATGTCCTTTTGGTCAGAATAAGCACACTAATCAATGAGTTGAGGTACTTTGTTGTCTCGACATATATGTTGGAGCTATTACTATGTTTTGTGTTCCCGTGTGATGATTCTGGCCATCGTTCTCGAAAGCATCCCGTGATGTTATTAGTTAGTAGGTATTCCATTCCTGGGTTTTTGAACCCAAGGTTCACTCTACTTACTTCCTGTTGATAGTGTTTGCTCGTTCCTTTAGGGTATTAGTAACCTTTGCGGCAGTCCTCGAGGTACGTGGTATATCATTCTTCCAATGCCATGAACCATCCTATGGCAGAAGTTCTTTTGAACCAAAAGATCACAACCAGAGTGCTCTTGATGAGTTCTCCATTCTACATTGTGATTCTGCCAGTTCTACCTTTCTGCATGGGTTATCCGGAAGAAACCTGTTGAACTTTGTTCGACATGCTAAACCATGCATCCTCAACTCAGAAAATCATACGTTCTTTTGGGTTGTCCCTCTTTAGTTGTTTTCTGACCTTCGTCTATCAATTGATAGTCAAGAGTATGTGTGCGATCGTGTTCATCGATGCCTATTATTCTTGTGGTCCGTCAAGCCATTCTATTCCGGAATGACTAGGAGAAACAAACTCCAGTACCTCATCCATATCTAGGATTGGGTCAAAGTAGTTGTATCCCGCAGATCAAAATGCCAATTCAGCTTTTGTTCTGTCCTACCCTGGAGTATTACCCCCTTTATGTCAAGAATATCATAGGAATTGCACCGTGTCTTATGAATTCTTGACGAAGTGATACTTCTCGCCATCATTTTTCATTCCTTGGTCCCGTGTTGTCGCAGCCGGAGTGCCGACAAGTGAATCGTGATGTGTGAAATCAATACTCCTAGCAATCCCGTTGCTTGGTAGTTAATGGACAATAATATTATTCTTAGTATGCCGGTTATCGAATCATCATCGTAAGATTTATCGTGCGACCTAGTCCATTTTCCCTGGTGCACTCCTCGATTAATGAGATAGGATTGTGTCAATCCATCACTCTCTTGATCACATCGTCTTGCCCTGAAAAGCAAGATTGATCTCGAGCTTAGTAACATATCGGTGGTTCGTGATTTTCCGAATATCTTCTCGGAAGTGTTACCAGGTTGTCACCTGACCGCTATGTTGAGTTCGTGATCAAGTTGGTTTCTTGTAAACCACCCCTTCTCCAAGAATCTGTGTTGGATACCCCTGAGCTAGTTGGTCAAGCTAAATAACAACTTGGAGAGTTGGAAGATAAAAGCTTATCTAACCTAGTTCATTTCCAAAGGGATATCTTGTGTTTGTGTGTTTGTTGTAGAAAGATGATCTCTTCATTGATTGGTCCTCGTGATTAGTTGTTGAACCTATCGTCTTGCCCAAACCTTGATTTGAGTGTGGGCCATCGTCAGATCAAGTTAGAACCAACGATATTCGTAATGTTGTCTTACTCGTGGTTGTTCCTCGAGCATACACCATTACATCTTTTGGTCTGACCAATACTATCACATTGTTCACCAAATGGTGGAAGTCCAGTGATATGGAAATTCCGATGAGTTGCTGTTGAGCCCATCAGCAGCATTTTGTCTCCTCCATGATTCGTGTTGAACATCCAGCTGGTGTTGGAAACTTGTGTACGCATTTTCTTCATGCCCCGTTCATGAAGTATATGTTTGGATGAAAGAAGTGGCTTCCTCTCATTCATGTGCATTCGATGCAAGTTGACGCCATGAATTTGAGAAAGTTAGTTTTGCTTCCCTTGGAATCGTCCCAAGTCAGTCATGCATGTACAAAGTATACTATGGTTTGGTAGATTAATTACCTCCACTCCTGTCGGTGAGGAACGACACCTATGGGATCACAAGAATCCCTACTACGGTTTCCGGGGCGCAGGGTTGCGAGAAGAGCAGGATTAGTAATCAGCACGAGGATCGTTTACCCAGGTTCGGGCCACGAGGATGCGTAAAACCCTAGTCCTGCTTTGGTGGGTGTATTTCAGAGAGTTCTTGAGCTCTCGAACTAGCTGTGGTGAGCGTGTGGTTCGAAAGAGCCGAATCCTTCTCCAGTATGCCATGGGCCTCCTTTTATAGTCAAAAGGGGCTGCCACAGTGGCACACAGGAGGTGGAAAGGCGCACAGTGCTATGAGCTTATCGCTCGTATTATAGGACAAGACGCATTTAATGCGTAGCTTAGGTGTCCCCTAACTTTATCAGGGACGGGGGCGAGGCCCGTCCCGTCCGTCGCCGCTCCTCCTCGCTTCGACACGCGCCCTGGCTAGTGAGGCATGCGGTGCCATGTAGGCAGGCAGGCAGCTGAGGTGGCACGATGGTGGAGCCTCCACGAAGATCTGCATGCCGCCACGCAGGCGCTTGATGAGTTGGCCTGGGAGCTGCATGTTGCCACGTAGGTGCCTGCTCAGCTGGTCGAGCTGGCAGCTGCATGCGAACGATGGTGGAAACTTGGTTGGCGCGGGCCTAGTGGTGGCCCTGCTGGCATCCTTGGTGAGGGCCTTGCCGGGTGGCCCGACAAGGGTCTTGCCGCGGCGCGCTGTCGTCCCCGGCAAGGACCTTGCCGGGGGTCTGGTGGCCTTCCTCGGCAAGGATCTTGCCGAGGATCGTCGTCTTCTAATCCTCAACTGATCTTGAGTGTTCCTTGTCTTCACAAAGATCTGCATGCCACCATGGAGGTGCCTCCTGAGCCCTGGCCCAACGGGATGTTGGAGACCGTGGGCTTCAAGGGTGGCCCGCTCTGTTGGTGTGGGGCGAGCTGCCCCGGCAAGGGTCTTGCCGGGGCTGCTGAGGCCACCCCGGCAAGGGTCTTGCCGGGGGAACCTGCTTCGTCCCTCTGCTCTTTGTGGTCTTGGCCTTGGCGTTGCTCTGGTTATCTTGGGCTTCGGTTTTACCTTGGCTCACCTCCACTGTTCTTCTTGGTGTGACCGTGGGCACGGCTCCGACTGCCCGTGCACAGGTAAAGGGGTACAAAAGTGTGCCCCTCCTTTTGTACACCGACAGGAGCCCCCGGGCCTGGGCCACACATAAGCGCAACACGTTGTTGGGCCAGGCCCAAAACGGTGCGAGGGCAGGCGGGGCGGTTTTTACCGTGGTAAAACTTTTCGCGCGCTGCGCTTCCCACGACCCGCGCGCGGCGTGGCGTGGTGTGGAGGGGTGCGCGTGACTTGGGCGGCATGCGTGGGGCGGTTCCTGCACGCATGTGTCACATCGTAGTAAATGGGCAGCGCGACCCGCGGCTTCCCCATAAAAAGGGATAACCGCCAGCGCACTGTTCCTTTTACCCTTCGCGCAATCCTAATCTCGAAAGCCTCCGCTCGTCTTCCTCTTCTTCTCCAAGCTTTGCTCCTGCTTGCCGCTGTTGCGTTTCTGCCGCCGAGCATAAGGATTTCGAGGAGGGCGTGAACCGCTGGATTGGCCGCCTCGAAGACGTCGCCGGCAGTATTACCGCGCAGCTGGCTACCATGGGGATGCCAAGCGTGAGGTACGCCCCAGAGCGCAGCGGTACCACCAACGCCAAGCTGACCTTGTTCTTCGAGTGCGTTCTCGGGGCCCTGGAGCAGCTTCACGCCAACCGGGCGGCCTCGCTGGCCGACGAGGCCCGGAGGCTTTGCCAGGGCGCCATGACCAAGGTCCTCACCAAGGTGGCACACTGGTACCCCGACCTCGACTTCGACGCCGCGCTGGAGAGCTTGCCGGAGGGTACTGACCTCATGCCGCTCAGGGAGCGCATCAAGCCCATCATCAGCCGTGTCGGCGGAATTCTGAGGGTGGAGGGCCAGCGCCGGGATTAGGCACCCCGTTTCTTATCCCCGCTGCAGGTTCACAACCAAGACAATTGATATCTCTAGTTAGAACCGCAGCAACAATTTGATGTAATATGACTCTGCAACACTTTTAGTATCATGCATGTTATTTTCCTGTTCGATTTTTCCTTGTATGTCCACCCAACGTAACTGGGTAGGCTTGCCGGCGCGTAACCCAGGGCGGCGTCTTGGGGACGGATCCCCATTGGCCTGCCGAGTGTGCTTGCTGCCGGGCGAACCACCTTGCCGCCCTTAGCGCGGCCGCCCGAACTGTCGAGCTTGACTCGAGTCAGAGTCGGGAGCGTTGCCAAGTGCGGAAGGCTACCCCGCCACTCTCGACGTGGCCACTTTGAGCTATTGAGCGGACTCGAAACAGAACAAGGGCGTTGCCAACCGCGGGAGGGCCCCTTCGCATGCAGGTTTCCCATACATAGGCAAGATCTCCGAGGATGATAACTTTATGTATAAAAGGAAATAACTCAAGGCTCTGAATGACTTAGCTCTTCTGTCGCCGCGCTGGCGTCCTTCGCGTTCGCAGGCGGTGCTCTTTCCTCCTGGCCGTCTCCTTCTTGTGAGCCATGGCGACGAAGAACTGCTAGGCTAGCTACTAGACCAGATTCTCACAATTGCGCCCCCTGACTGGCGCGCCAAAGATGTCGGTGAGGAACGACACCTATGGGATCACAAGAACCCCTACTATGGTTGCCGGGGCGCATGGTTGCGAGAAGAGCAGGATTAGTAACCAGCACGAGGATCGTTTACCCAGGTTCGGGCCGCGAGGATGCGTAAAACCATAGTCCTGCTTTGGTGGGTGTATTTCAGAGAGTTCTTGAGCTCTCGAACTAGCTGTGGTGAGCGTGTGGTTCGAAAGAGCCGAATCCTTCTCCAGTATGCCATGGGCCTCCTTTTATAGTCGAAAGGGGCTGCCACAGTGGCACACAGGAGGTGGAAAGGCGCACAGTGCTATGAGCTTATCGCTCGTATTACAGGACAAGACGCATTTAATGCGTAGCTTAGGTGTCCCCTAACTTTATCGGGGACGGGGGCGAGGCCCGTCCCGTCCGTCGTCACTCCTCCTTGCTTCGACACGCGCCCTGGACAGTGAGGCATGCGGTGCCATGTAGGCAGGTAGGCAGCTGAGGTGGCGCGGTGGTGGAGCCTCCACGAAGATCTTGATGAGTTGGCCTGGGAGCTGCATGTTGCCACGCAGGTGCCTGCTCAGCTGGTCGAGCTGGTAGCTGCATGCGAACGGCGATGGAAACTTGGTTGGCGCGGGCCTGGTGGTGGCCCCGCTGGCGTCCTTGGTGAGGGCCTTGCTGGGTGGCCCGGCAAGGGTCTTGCCGCGACGCGCTGTCGTCCCCAGCAAGGACCTTGCCGGGGGTCTGGTGGCCTTCCTCGGCAAGGATCTTGCAGAGGATCGTCGTCTTCTAATCCTCAACTGATCTTGAGTGTTCCTTGTCTTCACAAAGATCTGCATGCCACCATGGAGGTGCCTCCTGAGCCCTGGCCCAACGGGATGTTGGAGACCGTGGGCTTCAAGGGTGGCCCACTCTGTTGGTGTGGGGCGAGCTGCCCCGGCAAGGGTCTTGCCGGGACTGCTGAGGCCGCCCCGGCAAGGGTCTTGCCGGGGGAACCTGCTTCGTCCCTCTGCTCTTTGTGGTCTTGGCCTTGGCGTTGCTCTGGTTATCTTGGGCTTTGGTTTTACCTTGGCTCACCTCCCCTGTTCTGCCTGGTGTGACCGTGGGCGCGGCTCCGACTGCCCATGCATAGGTAAAGGGGTACAAAAGTGTGCCCCTCCTTTTGTACACCGACAACTCCATATGAATTTCGTAGCACATCAAGCCACTGATTGACTTGTTCTAGGTAAAGAAGTCTAATTTAAGTGCACAAGACTTTGATATCCTCGATGATGGTTCCCCACCTGAACTTGGTAGTATTTTATTATAAGACTACTATGTGGTCATGCTTGTTTGGGATAGCGTGTTCACATGCGAGTAGCAGAACCCGCTCATGTTTTGGAGCTTGCTATCGTAGTTCATATCCCGAGAATCTCGCAACATCATCTCGTCGATTTGTGCTGCAACTCTTCTTTCAGACATGTTGAGTCTGAAGTATCCTGTTTCTAACCAGATCTGAATCTCAGGCAGATATGATGGTTGGAACATTCCCACCATTTGCATTTTGTTCCCAGCTTGCACCCCATTGTGCCAATCTTACCATGGGTTGCCCTCTCGGTAATTACTGCTCAGGTTTATTTTCAAAGTGGGCTTACCATGGGTCCCATCCGTCTCCAATGATAAGCAAAAATCACTCATTGCGTTGTCTTCAACAAGGTAGTCCACATCATCCATTCTGGTCTGAGTATGCCATTCTTTGACTTCGTTCAAACGATCAATTGTGAATTTCCTCAGGCTGGTATGAAGTGTTTCAATGATCTTTGTATCAAAGTAATTCTTTTTGCCAATTAAGGGAATAAATCTATGAGTCACCTTCCCTAAGGTGCCCCGTTGTGGAATCATGGCAGTTGACGTCGCTACGTCGAGATCGAGTGTGGAATTGTTTCCTACCAAATCAAGCCATCGCCATCTATCTCCTTTCAGCCCTGATGAGTGTCTTGTGTCTTAGCTCAAGAGGCATTCTTTCATATCATTCCATGAGTTGGTCGTGACTCGCTCGATCTTTATGAAGATCAAATCCTCTAGAGTCTTCCTCTCTTCCGTCGTCATAGCTGGATGAAGATCTCGAAAGCAAAGACATCAAGATCAATATGATGGAACAAATCAACATCCTTGAGAAGGGCAATTGGATCATGAAGATCGTGTTAGCTTCATGTCCCCTCTGTCTTCTTACCTCATGTCTTGAATCTCGGGACAAGATTCTTGTTTAGTGGGGGTGAGTTGTCACAGCCCTAGAATTTGTTTGTAATTAGTTGCATCAGCACCCATGCATCATGTCTAAAATTTATTTGAAAGTTGAAATGGGGACTGGTAAACCCTAGCAGCAAATGAAATTCAACTAGGTTCAACTTAAATCTTTTCAATGAACCCAAAATGCCCTTTAGAAATGTTCATCATTTTTGAATTGGTTTAGCACCTCTAACAAAAATGGTGCACATTTTTCTAGCTCAATTTAGATTTTTGAATGAACTCATTAAGTATTTGAATTTGGGCATTTAATTGGTATAAATAATTAAAATGCCCAAATAACTCTGGAAGTGGTTGAGGGCTGTTGGAAATATTTCCAAATGTGCCCACAAGTCATTTCAGGAATTTTGGAAATGAATTAGTATTTTTATTAATTCAAAACAGAGGAATAAAATAGAAAACAGGAACCAAAACAAAAAAAAGGCAGAACCTCACTTGTAGCTTACCTGGCGCCCAGTTGGCCCAGCACTGTTGGAGGCCCAGCCCACCTGGCGACTTGCCAGTCATCCTTAACCTCTGCCAGTAGGCAGAGGCGAAGGCGGGCACGGCGCGAGCTGAGGCCGCCACCTCCTCCCTGCCTGCCTCACGCCCCCGTGGCCTTCTCGCGACACCCAGGAGACGTGGACGAAGCCCCGCACCGATCCCCTCCTCCTCTGGTCACTCTTCCCCTTCTCCCTGCTTGATCTCGAGCTCGACCGAACGAGCCCGTCGGCGCCGCTCGCTGCCACCGTGGCCACCAGCCAGCTCTATCCCCTTGGACGTGTTCCCGAGCTTAGTTTTCTTCCTCTATGTCGTCTGCCCCGAGACACGCAACGCCGGACGCGCTGCAACGCCAACTACGCCGTCATCCTCGTCCTCTGCATCCGACGGCCGTCGTCGCACGATTCGCCACCTCCAGAGCGTCCCCGAGCCTGCTGACCGCCCCCTCGAACCCGCTGTGAGCTCCTGCTCCTCCCCCCTTGCTCACCCCCTCCGTTCTCGCCCGTTATCCGCCGCCCCCGCGAAACCGAGCTCCGGCCATCGCCATGGCCAGCGAGCCCCGCGCTCCCGAGCTCCTCTGCTCGCCCCAGTAGCACCCGCCTGCTAACCATGCTCTCACGAGCCGAACGCACGCACCAGCTCCTTCTCCTGTGCACCGCAGCATCGTCCTCACCGACGCCCGAACTCCGGCCGCCGCCTTGCTCGCCGCCGGCGCTGCTCCTGGCCACCCCGCGGCCTCCCGTCCGGTCCTTTGGATGCGGACGAGCAAGAGCTACTCCCCGGTGCCCTTAGCTCACCAAACCACCACCCGTAGCTCAAATCCGAGCTGAGCCGCCGTCGTTTTGGTCGCCGCCGGCAAGGCTCCGGCGACTGCCGACATGGCCGTCATTAGCGGCTAATCGTGCCACTAATTAACCTCCAGTGAAGCAGACAGCCGGGCCCCACCGCCTGACTAACTGGCTAACTAAATAAGATTAAGTTTAATCTAACTCTAGTGGGCCCACATATCAGTTTTGACTATGCTGATGTGGCCGTTGACCCGACCCCACCTGTCTGTGTCTCTAGCCAGCGCTGTGTCACTGACCTACGGGTCCCACCGGTCAGGTTTGACCCAGGGCATCCCTGTTGACCCTGCTGGCATCACCCTGACGCATTACTGATGCAATAAGTCATTTTCTGGGTTAAAAATAATCCAGGAAATTCGAAAAAATTGTTAAAACTTCTAAAATTCATAGTAATTCAATCGTAACTCCAAATGAAATAAGTTATATATGAAAAATGATCAGAAAAATCCAATCTATCCATCTATACCATTCTTATGCATGTTGGAACAACTTATAGTTGATAAATATGGCAAATCATATGTTTGGCATTTAAATAATCACATATGGAGTTTGAATTTGAACCTTTGTGTTCAAACCAACTCCATTTAACTTGTTGCTAGTTGCATTAGCTCAATCAACATCATATTGCCATGTCACATTCATGCATCATATTGTTGCATTGCATTGATTGTGTTTCTTCTCTGTTGCCGGTATTTGTCCCCTCTCAGTAGACGATGTTCCAACGATGAGTTCGATGACACCGATGAAGAGCTTTATTATCTTCAGAAGTGCCAGGCAAGCAAAATCCCCTTGTTCATTCTGATACAACCCCACTCTCTCGCTCCTGCTCTCTTTTACTGCATTAGGACAACAACGATTCAACTGTTACATGCTACGGTAGTTGAACCCCCTTTCCTCTGCATGACCTGTCATTGCCACAGTAAATAGATGAAACCCACTAGCATGAGTAGGAGTTGTTTGAGCCCTGATGTGCCTACTCATTCATGCTGGTTTGTCATGCCTGCTACTGCTTAGAGTTGAGTCAGGTATGATTCATCGGGGAAGAATTGGAATGTGGTGAACATGTCCTACTGTTGAGAGCTAAGTGTGTGAACACGATTTGGTAAAGGTAGCGGTGAGAGGCCATGTAGGAATACATGGTGGGTTGTCTCATTGCAGCCGTCCTCAGGAACTGAGTTCTGTGTTTGTGATCCATGAACAGTTACTACCACGCATTGGAATGCTTAAGTGCCCCTCTCGACTTATTAATCAACCTGATCTCTGTCCAGGAGTTGCAACTAGTTTCTGGTGTTTGTAGGTAGTGTTAGTAGTCTACCAAGTGGCACCCGGTACAGGTGGGCTTGGGACAGACTAGGCACCGTGGCCGGGTATGCCAAGCGTCGCTCGTTTGGTGGGCTTGGAACCCTGTACACATCATTTGGGGTCGTGAGCGACACCCCGGCCGGATCTCCTTGCAGATGGATCCCGAATAGGCGATAAACCCGGACTAGAGACTTGTGTGGTTAGTCAGGTCGTGGCCGACTCCCTCGGCAGGCTTTCGCTTGAAGGTTGCCGAGATACACGACGTGTACATGGTGGTAACTGGCGAGAGCGTGTGTGAAGAAGTACACCCCTGCAGGGTTAACATCATCTATTCGAATAGCCGTGTCCGCGGTAAAGGACTTCTGGGTTGCCTGTACAGTTCATAGATAACTTGAAGTGGATACTCTAAAATGCGCAAGATAAGTGTGAGTGCTATGGATGGCCTTCTCGTAGGGAGACGGGAGCGGATCCATAGTGGTGTATTGTGATGGTGAATATGTGGACTCGTGTGCGCCACCTCAAAAGAGTTACTTGCAGTCATAGTTCAGGATAGCCACCGAGTCAAAGCTGGCTTGCTGTAGTTAAACTCCACCACCCCCTTTGTTGATACCGATGCATATGTAGCTATTTCTGATGTAAGTCTTGCTGGGTACATTTGTACTCACGTTTGCTTAATTTATGTTTTTGTAGAGAGACTTCAGTCTCACTAGTAGTTCCGCGTGGACTTCGACGTTTAGCTTGTTACCTCAGCTACGATCTTGTGCCCTCGGCGGGATCTTGTTGATAGTCTGGCTTCTCAGCCTTTTTCTTTTGTAGTTGTCTGTACTCAGACAAGTTAAGATTCCGCATGTGCTTGTTGCTTGTATGCTCTGTATGTGGGGTCATGAGACCCATGTTTGTAATATTTGGCTCCTCGAAGCCTAATGAATAAATACTATGAGTCGTAGAGTCTTGTTGTGATGCCATGTTGTATTTGCACATATCGAGCATATTGTGTGTATGATTGAAATGCTTGGTATGTGTGGGATCCGACAACCTAGTTGTCTATCCTTGGTAACCTCTCTTATGGGGAAATGTAGTCTGGTGCTTCCACTGAGCCATGGTAGTCTGCTATAGCCCGGTTTACTCGAGTCCTGCTAGCTCAGTTACTACTGCTCCGGAACACTTAGACTGGCCGGCATGTGGTCCACTTCGTTCCTGTGTTTGTCCCTTCGGGGAAATGTCACGCGATGACTTCCGGAGTCCTGCTAGCCTGTTGCAGCACGGGTTCCCGTAGTCCTGTTAGCCCAGTTGCTACAGCCTGGATTCACACGCTGATGACTGTTGGAAATATACCCTAGAGGCAATAATAAAATGGTTATTATTATATTTCCTTGTTCATGATGATTGTCTATTGTTCATGCTACAATTGTGTTATCCAGAAATCGTAATACATGTGTGAATATATAGACCACAACATGTCCCTAGTGAGCCTCTAGTTGACTAGCTCGTTGATCAATAGATGGTTACGGTTTCCTGACCATGGACATTGGATGTCATTGATAACGGGATCACATCATTAGGAGAATGATGTGATGGACAAGACCCAATCCTAAGCATAGCACAAGATCATGTACTTCGTCTGCTAAAGCTTTTCTAATGTCAAGTATCTTTTCCTTAGACCATGAGATTGTGCAACTCCCGGATACCGTAGGAATGCTAAGGGTGTGCCAAACGTCACAATGTAACTGGGTGACTATAAAGGTGCACTACTCCGAAAGTGTCTGTTGGGTTGGCACGAATCGAGACTGGGATTTGTCACTCCGTATGACGAGGAGGTATCTCTGGGCCCACTCGGTAATGCATCATCATAATGAGCTCAATGTGTCTAAGCAGTTAGTCACGGGATCATGCATTACGGAACGAGTAAAGTGACTTGCCGGTAACGAGATTGAACGAGGTATTGGGATACCGACGATCGAATCTCGGGCAAGTAACATACCGATTGACAAAGGGAATTGTATACGGGATTGATTGAATCCTCGACATCATGGTTCATCCAATGAGATCATCGTGGAACATGTGGGAGCCAACATGGGTATCCAGATCCCGCTGTTGGTTATTGGCCGGAGAGATGTCTCGGTCATGTCTGCATGATTCCCGAACCCGTAGGGTCTACACACTTAAGGTTCGATGACGCTAGGGTTATAGGGAAAGTTTGTACGTGGTTACCGAATGTTGTTCGGAGTCCCGGATGAGATCCCTGACGCCACGAGGAGTTCCGAAATGGTCCGGAGATAAAGATTTATATATGGGAAGTCCTTATTCGGTCACCGGAAGTGTTCGGGGGTTTATTGGTATTGTACCGGGACCACCGAAAGGGTTCCGGGGGTCCACCTGCCCCGGAGGGCCCTATGGGCTGAATATGGAGGGGAACCAGCCCCTTGGTGGGCTGGGCGCCAAACCCCCCTAGGGCCCATGCGCCTAGGGTTGGGGGGACCCTAAAGGGGGCGCCCCCCTTGGCTTGGGGGGCAAGCCTCCTCCCTTGGCCGCCGCCCCCCCTCTAGATCCATCTGGAGGGGGCCGGCCCCCCTCTCCCTTGCCCCTATAAATAGAGGGGGGTGGGAGGGCAGCCGCACCACATCCAAGGCGCAGCCCTCCCCCTCGAACACCTCCTCCTCCTCCTGCGACGCTTGGCGAAGCCCTGCCGGAGTACCACGCTGCTCCAACACCACCACGCCGTTGTGCTGCTGCTGGAGTTGTCTTCCCCAACCTCTCCCTCTCTCCTTGCTGGATCAAGGCGTGGGAGACGTCACCGGGCTGCACGTGTGTTGAACGCGGAGGCGCCGTTGTTCGGCGCTTAGATCGGAATCAACTGCGATCTGAATCGCTACGAGTACGACTCCCTCATCCGCGTTCTTGTAATGCTTCCGTGTCGCGATCTTCAAGGGTATGAAGATGCACGCCCCTCTCTCTCGTTGCTAGTTTCTCCATAGATTGATCTTGGTGATGCGTAGAAATTTTTTAATTTCTGCAACGATCCCCAATAATGACCGACACGTTCGATGCTGGTTCATGTATGCCTGTCCCCGTAAGTTAGTGCCACTTGGGGTTCACGACTAGTCATGTCGGCCCGGGTTCTCTGTCATTTGGATGCTAGCGACACTATCATATACGTGAGCCAAAAGGCGCAAACGGTCCCGGGCCAGGTAAGGTGGCACCCGTGGGAATACCGTGCGTGAGGCCGCAAAGTGATATGATGTGTTACATGCTAGATCGGTGTGACTTAGAATCGGGGTCCTGACATCCATGGCATTACCAAAATTATCATCACGGAAGTGTCCTGTCACATCCCTAGCTCCTGGCAATGCACTAGGCTAGATTCATGTGTGCATCATGTTTAAATTTTGTCTAAACTTGAAATGGGGATGTTCAAACCCTAGCACCAAATGAAATCCAACTAGGATCACAATGAAATATTTTCAATGATCCCAAAATGCCTTTGGAAATGTTCATCATTTCTTATAAAGGTAAAAACCTCTGCCAAAATGATAAGCATAATTCTAGGTCATTTGTGGATTTTTGAATTAACTCATATTGTATTTGAATTGGGGCATTTAAATCTTATAAACATTTTAAATGCTCTAATAATTCTGAAACTAGTTGAGGGCTGTTGGGAATAATTTCAACAGTGCCCACAAATATTATCAGGATTTTTGGAAATGCTCTGGCATTTTAATAAAGCCAAAACAATTGCAGAAAATAGAAAATAGAAAACAGAATTAGAAAAGAGAGAGAAAGGAGTCTTACCTGGCGCTTACCTGGCCTGGCCCAGCACGGCCCAGCCCACTGGCCTGGTGCCAGTCATCGCCTACCTCTGCCAGTAGGCAGAGGAGGGACACCGCGACGCCGCCGCGCGCGCCACGGCATCACCTGCTTGCCGCCCGTGCCTCTGGAGGATCCGGACGACGCCCACGTTGCCCGCTCGACCCCCTCGCTCTCTCCCTGGACCCCCTCCCCTCCTCTGCTCCCTCTCGCGCGCACTCACCCGAGCGCAGCCGCAGCCGCCGCTCGCCGTAGCCATGGCCACCGGCCACCCCTCGCCCTGCCGATGAGTCCACGAGCTCCGCCTCGACACCTTGAAGCTCCCCCTCAACGCGAGCATCGCCGGACGCCCTGTCGCCTTGCCATCGACCCGTCGTCTCCGCGCACGGTCGTGCATCGCCGCCGTCAAATTCGTCGCCGTCCGTGCCTTCCCGAGCTCGGCGAGAAGCTCTTCGTGATCGCGGTGAGCCCCGGTCATTTTCCCCCTAACCATGCCCCCGTTCGGTCGCCGTAGCCGTCGCCCCCGTGCTTACCATAGCCATCGCCGCACGGGCTCGTCGCCGGCGAAGCCCCGGAGACCAAATGGCCCCGCGCGTGCGTCCGTTGCACTCGCAACGCCCCGTGGAGCAACACTAGCGCGACAGCCAGCTCGTTTGCATGCCGCAGCGCTTACCCCGCATGTTCCTGAACTCCGGCCGCCGCCGCGAGCTCGTCTCCGGCGAGTACAGCGCACCCCAGTCGCTGCTGCCTACTCCGTTGGATGCGGACGAGCATGGGCTCCCTCCTGGTGGTCGCACCGCACCTAACCGCAGCCCTAGCGCCGCCCAGCTGCAGCTCCGCCGTGCGGAATGGTCGCCGCCGGCCAGAGTCCGGCGATGATGACGTGGCTCCGTCATTAGAGGCTAATCCCTTAACTAGCCACCTCACAGCCACTGAGAGTGGGCCCCACCACAGGGTCAAACCCAATCAGCGCTGGTTTTGACCGGGATTAGTCCCCGTGTCACTGACGTGTGGTCCCCACACGTCAGGTTTGACCTGGACGACCCCGCTGACCAGCTGACGTCATCCTGACGTAGTGCTGACGCAGTAATCTAATTACTGGAATTATTCTTATACAGGAAATTCCAGAAAATAGTGCAAACTTCTAAAATTCATAGAAATTCAACCGTAGCTCCAAACCAAACAAGTTATATATGAAAAATGATCAGAAAAATCCAATCTATCCATCTGTACTGGTTTCATGCATGTTAGAGCAACCTAACCATGCTGTTTAGATGAAACAAGATAATGCACATATATAACTCTATAAAATGGGTTTGCATTTGAACCTTTGGGTCAAATGGACTCCCTTGCACTTGTTGCTAGCTGCATTAGCTCAATTCACAGCATATTGCCATGTCACATTCATGCATCATATTGTTGCATTGCATTGATTGGTTTTCCTCTCTGTTGCCGGTATTTGTCCCCTCTCGGTAGACGCTGTTCCGACGTTGTGATCGCTGACACTAATGAAGACTCAATGCTATCTTCAGAAGTGCCAGGCAAGCAAAACCCCCTTGTTCATTCCGATACAATCCCACTCTCTCGCTCCTGCTCTCTTTTACTGCATTAGGACAACAACGATCTATCTGTTACTTGCTGCGGTAGCTGAACCCCTTTATCCTCTGCATGACCTGTCATTGCCACAGTAAATAGATGAAACCCACTAGCATGAGTAGGAGTTGTTTGAGCCCTGATGTGCCTACTCATTCATGCTTGTTTGTCATGCCTGCTACTGCTTAGAGTTGAGTCAGGTCTGATTCATCGGGGATGAATTGGAATGTGGTGAACATGTCCTACTGTTGAGAGCTAAGTGTGTGAACACGATTTGGTAAAGGTAGCGGTGAGAGGCCATGTAGGAGTACATGGTGGGTTGTCTCATTGAAACCATCCTCAGGAACCGAGTTCTGTGTTTGTGATCCATGAACAGTTACTACCACACATTGGGTTCCGGTAACTCGACCCCTCTCGACTTATTAACCGCCTCGATCTCTGTCCAGGAGTTGCAACTAGTTTCTGGTGTTTGTAGGTTGTGTTAGTAGTCTACCAAGTGGTACTCGGTACAGGTGGGCTTGGGACAGACTAGGCACCGTGGCACGGTGTACCAAGCGTAGATCCATCCGTCGAGGTGGGCTTGGGAACCCTGTTCACATCGTTTGGGGCCGTGAGCGACACCCCGGCCGGATCTCCTTGCGGATGGAACCCGAATAGGCGATAAACCTGGACCAAAGACTTGTGTGGTTAGTCAGGTCGTGGCCGACTCCCTCGCCAGGCTTCCGCTTGAAGGTTGCCGAGGTACACGACGTGTACATGGTGGTAAGTGGCGAGAGCGTGTGTGACGAAGTACACCCCTGTAGGGTTAATATGATCTATTTGAATAGCCGTGTCCGCGGTAAAGGACTTCTGGGTTGCCTGTACAGTTCATAGACAAGTGGAAGTGGATACTCTAAAATGCGCAAGATAAGCGTGAGTGCTATGGATGGCGTTCTCGTAGGGAGACGGGAGCGAATCCATAGTGGTGTATTGAGATGGCGAATATGTGGACTCGTGTGCGCCACCTCAAAAGAGTTGCTTGCAGTCGTAGTTCAGGATAGC
The DNA here is from genome assembly GCF_018294505.1 of Triticum aestivum. Classification (NCBI taxonomy): domain Eukaryota; kingdom Viridiplantae; phylum Streptophyta; class Magnoliopsida; order Poales; family Poaceae; genus Triticum; species Triticum aestivum. The sequence continues at coordinate 368,540,916 of NC_057805.1, forward strand.
CACCGAGTCAAAGCTGGCTTGCTGCAGTTAAACTCCACCACCCCCTTTGTTGATACCGATGCATATGTAGATAGTTCTGATGTAAGTCTTGCTGGGTACATTTGTACTCACGTTTACCTATTTTATGTTTTGCAGAGAGACGTCAGTCTCGCTAGTAGTTCCGTGTGGACTTCGACGTTTAGCTTGATACCTCAGCTACGATCTTGTGCCCTCGGCAGGATCTGGGAGATAGTCAGGCTTCGCAGCCTTTTTCTTTTATAGATGTCTGTACTCAGACATGTTAAGCTTCCGCATGTGCTTTGACTTGTATGCTCTGAATGTTGGGTCATGAGACCCATGTTTGTAATATCTGGCTCTTCGGAGCCTAATGAATAAATACTCTGAGTCGTAGAGTCTTGTTGTGATGCCATGTTGTATTTGCACATATCAAGCATATTGTGTGTATGATTGAAATGCTTGGTATGTGTGGGATCCGACAATCTAGTTGTCTATCCTTAGCAGCCTCTCTTATGGGGAAATGTAGTCTAGTGCCTCCTTGAGCCATAGTAGTCCGCTACAGCCCGGTTCACCGGAGTCCTGCTAGCCCAGCACTACTGCTCTGGACACTTGACTGGCCGGCATGTGTTTCATATCGTTCCTGTGTCTGTCCCTTCGGGGAAATGTCACGCGGTGACATCCGGAGTCCTGCCTAGCGTGCTACAGCCCGGGTTCCCAGAGTCCTGTTAGCCCAGTGCTACAGCCCGGATTCGCACGCTGCTGACCGACACGTTCGATGTTGATTCATGTATGCCTGTCCCCATACGTTAGTGCCGCTTTGGGTTCACGACTAGCCATGTCAGCCCGGGTTCTATGTCATATGGATGCTAGCGACATTGTCATATACGTGAGCCAAAAGGCGCAAACGGTCCCGGGCCATGGTAAGGCGACACCCGTGGGAGTACCGTGCGTGAGGCCGCAAAGTGATATGAGGTGTTACAGGCTAGATCGGTGTGACTTGGAATCGGGGTCCCGACAGCTTTGGTATCAGAGCCTGACTGCCTGTAGGTTTACGAAGCCAAACTGGTCGAAGTTGAGTCTAGAAATGCTTTAGTTATATAAGGGAATTGATTGTGGAAGGGAACGTAAGGCTCTTTTTTACTCCTTTACCTTATGCCCTTCTGATCTGAGTCACCCTCTTCTCTTCTACGGGGACTAAGAACTAGGCTTCTCATCTTTCTATCAGGATCACGTGTTACTAATCCGTAGACTCGTAGGATTGTTGGTCTGAAGCCTCAGTTCAGTTTCTACTACTTCCATGTGTTGACAGTTGATCTCGGAACCTTGATATTGTGATTCTGAATGGTTATGCCACCATTTTTGCAGGATGTCTCAAATCTTTTGAGCTTTTACAGCCGTTATGTTGTCCGAGTCATCCCAGGTTTCTAAACAATCTGATGCATTTGCAAAATCTTTTCCCTCTGTTTTTGCGTCCTTTTGGGCCAGATTAAGCACACTACCGGTGCGTTGAGGCACTCTATTGCCTCGACATATATGTTGGAGTTATTATTATGACCCTAGGTGTCTTAGAGGACCACTTAGCAATCTAGCAATGCTTGCATCCCCAGTGTGATGATTCTGGCCATTACTCTCGAAAGCATCCCGTGATGCCACTTAGTTAGTAGGCATTCTATTCCCGGGTTTCTGAACTCGAGATTCACCCTACTTACTTCATGTTGATAGTGTTGCTAGTTCCTTTAGGATATTAGTAACCTTTGTGATAGTCTTCGAGGTCCGTGGTATCTCATTCTTCCAATACCATGAACCATTATGGCAGAAGTTCTTTTAACCAAAAGATCACAACCAGGGCGCTCTTGAGGAGTACTCCATTCATATTGCGACTCTGCCAGTCCTTCCTCCTCTGCATGGATTATCCGGAAGAAATATGTTGAACTTGTTCGACATACTAATCCATGCATCCACAACTCAGATAATCATATGTTCTTTTGGGTTGTCCCTCTTTAGCTGTATTCCGACCTTCATCTATCAATTGATAGTCAGGAGTAATTGTGCATTTGTGTTATCGATGCCTATTATTCTTGTTGTTTGTCAAGCCATTCTATTTCAGAATGACTAGGAGAAACTAACTCCAGAACCTCATCCATATCTAGGATCGGGTCAAAACAATTGTATTCCGCAGATCAAAATGCCAATCCAGTTTTTGTTCTGTTCTACCTTGGAGTGTAACCATCTTCATGTCAAGAGTGTCATGAGAATTGCACCAACTCTTATGAATTCTTGACGCAGTGATACTTCTCGCCATCATTATTCATTCCTCGGTCCCGTGTTGTCACAACCGGAATACCGACAAGTGAACCGTGAGGTGTGAAATCAATACTCTGAGCAACTCGTTGCTTGGCAGTTAATGGCAATACTCTCATTCTTAGCGTGCTGGTTGTTCAATCATCATCCCGAGATTGATCGTGTTACCTAGTCCATTTTTCCTGGTGCACTCTTCAGTCAACGAGTTAGGATTGTATCAATCCCTCGCTCCTTGATCATACCGTCTTGCCCTGAAAGGCAAGATTGTTCTCGAGCTTAGCAACATATCGGTGGTATGTGATTTTCCGATTATCTTCTCGGAAGTATCACCAGGTCGTCACCTGACCGCTATGTTGAGTTCGTGATCATGTTGGTATTCTTGTAAACCACCCCTTCTCCAAGAATCTGTGTTGGATACCCCTGAGCTAGTTGGTTAAGCTTAACAACAACTTGGAGAGTTGGAAGATAAAAGCTTGTCCGACCACGCTCATCCCTAAGGGATATATTGTTGTGTGTGTGTGTGTGTGTTGAAGAAAGATGATATCTCCATCGATTGGTCCTCGTGTCCAGTTGTTGGATCTACTATCTTACCAATCTTTGATTTGAGTATGGGCTATCGTCAAATCAAATCAGAACCAATGGTGTTCGTAATGTTGTCTTACTCGTGGTTGATCCTCGAGCATACACCATTATATCTTTTGGATCTGACCAATGCTATCACCGTGTTCACATGATGGTGGGAGTCCAGTGATATGGAAATTCTGATGAGTTGCTATTGAGCCCATCAACAGCATTTTGTCTCCTCCCTGATTCATGTTGAACATCCAGCTAGTGTTGGAAACTTTTGAAAGCATTTTCTTCGTGCTAGATCATGAAGTATATGTTTGGATGAAAGTAGTGACTTCCTCTAATTCATGTGCATTTGATTTAAGTTGCCGCCGTGGATTCGAGAAAGCTTGTTTTTGTTTCCTCTGGTACCATCCCAAGTCAATTATGCATGTGCGAATGTATTCTATGGTTTGGTAGATTAATTACCTCCATTCCATATGTGTTCCTAGCACACCAAGCCACTAATTGATTTGTTCAAGGAAAAGGAGTTGGTGTGCTAATTCTAGATCATGCACAAGACTCCAATATCCTTGATGGTGGTTCCCCACCTGAACTCGGTAGTGTTTTATCACAAGACTACTATGTGGTCATGCTTGTCCGGGACAGCGTGTTCACATGTGTTTAGCAGAACCAGCTCATGTTTTGGAGCTTACTATCATAGTTCATCTCCCGAGAATCTCGCAACGTCATCTCGTCGATTTGTGTTGCAAACCTCCATTTTCTTCTAGACTCGATGAGTCTGGAATATCCTGTTACCAACTAGATCTGAATCTCAGGCATATATGATGGTTGGAACTTTTCCAGGATCTATGATGTAGGTTCCGACAAGGTTGATGTTCTGGCCGACACACCTAGCCGGAAGATCTATCATTGTAGTATCTTGATTGAGCTATTTGACCATCTTCTCCATGAGGATTTCGTGTAACTTATTCTAGAAGTTTTCCTTATGGATTCTTGTGCTCCCGAAGTCCGACCTTTACCTGATGGCCATGTTGAGCTTTTAAGCATGACAATGGTAGCTAGAACATCAAGGAGAACATTAGAAGCGGAGTGCTAAATGTCTCTAGGTCGATCATCCAGGTTTCGTTCCCTTGGCCTCGCTAAGGTCAAATCTGGGAAAGTGTTGTCCTCCTCTGCACCTGCATCCTCCATCACCGTTCATCATGATAGTATGATGTGTTGCCAGGATCCTCGGCACGGATGTTGGTAAAACCTTGATGAATATGGAAATGCTCAAGTTCTTGAAAGCACGCTCAGTCACTAGGTTATATCCTTGGTATCAACTGGAATGTGCCTTCCATTTGCCGAGTTGTTCTATAACCATAGTTTCCTTTCCAAATTGAGTGTGCCATTCTTTTGAATTCTTTCAAACGATCATTTGTAAATTGCCTTACGCTGGTATAAAGAGTTTCAATGATCTTTGTATCAAAAGTAATTCTTTTTGCCACTTAAGGGAAGAATTCCACGAGTCACCTTTCCTAAAGTGCCCCGTTATGGAGTCATGTCAATTTCTCCTCACTACTTGAAACCTTTGTCATCTGTTCTCTTTCCATCCACTGTCTCAACTTAAGAGTTGTTCCAACGTCTCACTCCATGAGTTGATCTTGTATAGCTCAATCTTCGAGAAGATCAATCCTGTAGAGTTTCCCTCTCTTCCGTCATCATAGTTGGATGAAGCTCCCGAAAGAAAAGATGTCAAGATCAAGATGATGCAATGAATTAACATCTTCGAGAAGAACAATTGGATCGTGAAGATTATGTTAGTTTGTGTTCCCCTTTCATCTTACCCTACGCTTGAATCTCGGGACGAGATTTTTGTTTAGTGGGGGTGAGTTGTCACATCCCTAGCTCCTGGCAATGCACTAGGCTAGATTCATGTGTGCATCATGTTTAAATTTTGTCTAAACTTGAAATGGGGATGTTCAAACCCTAGCACCAAATGAAATCCAACTAGGATCACAATGAAATATTTTCAATGATCCCAAAATGCCTTTGGAAATGTTCATCATTTCTGATAAAGGTAAAAACCTCTGCCAAAATGATAAGCATAATTCTAGGTCATTTCTGGATTTTTGAATTAACTCATATTGTATTTGAATTGGGGCATTTAAATCTTATAAATATTTTAAATGCTCTAATAATTCTAAAACTAGTTGAGGGCTGTTGGGAATAATTTCAATAGTGCCCACAAATATTATCAGGATTTTTGGAAATGCTCTGGCATTTTAATAAAGCCAAAACAATTGCAGAAAATAGAAAACAGAATTAGAAAAGAGAGAGAAAGGAGTCTTACCTGGCCTGGCCCAGCACGGCCCAGCCCACTGGCCTGGTGCCAGTCATCGCCTACCTCTGCCAGTAGGCAGAGGAGGGACACCGCGACGCCGCCGCGCGCGCCACGGCGTCACCTGCTTGCCGCCCGCGCCTCTGGAGGATCCGGACGACGCCCACGTCGCCCGCTCGACCCCCTCGCTCTCTCCCTGGACCCCCTCCCCCTCCTCTGCTCCCTCTCGCGCGCACTCACCCGAGCGCAGCCGCAGCCGCCGCTCGCCGTAGCCATGGCCACCGGCCACCCCTCGCCCTGCCGATGAGTCCAAGAGCTCCGCCTCGACACCTTGAAGCTCCCCCTCAACGCGAGCATCGCAGGATGCCCTGTCGCCTCGCCATCGACCCGTCGTCTCCGCGCACGATCGTGCATCGCCGCCGTCAAATTCGTCGCCGTCCGTGCCTTCCCGAGCTCGGCGAGAAGCTCTTCGTGATCGCGGTGAGCCCCGGTCATTTTCCCCCTAACCATGCCCCCGTTCGGTCGCCGTAGCCATCGCCCCCTTGCTTACCATAGCCATCGCCGCACGGGCTCGTCGCCGGCGAAGCCCCGGAGACCAAATGGCCCCGCGCGTGCGTCTGTTGCACTCGCAACGCCCCGTGGAGCAACACTAGCGCGACAGCCAGCTCGTTTGCATGCCGCAGCGCTTACCCCGCATGTTCCTGAACTCTGGCCGCCGCCGCGAGCTCGTCTCCGGCGAGTACAGCGCACCCCAGTCGCTGCTGCCTACTCCGTTGGATGCGGACGAGCATGGGCTCCCTCCTGGTGGTCGCACCGCACCTAACCGCAGCCCTAGCGCCGCCCAGCTGCAGCTCCACCGTGCGGAATGGTCGCCGCCGGCCAGAGTCCAGCGATGATGACGTGGCTCCGTCATTAGAGGCTAATCCCTTAACTAGCCACCTCACAGCCACTGACAGTGGGCCCCACCACAGGGTCAAACCCAATCAACGCTGGTTTTGACCGGGATTAGTCCCCGTGTCACTGACGTGTGGTCCCCACACGTCAGGTTTGACCTGGACGACCCCGCTGACCAGCTGACGTCATCCTGACGTAGTGCTGATGCAGTAATCTAATTACTGGAATTATTCTTATACAGGAAATTCCAGAAAATAGTGCAAACTTCTAAAATTCATAGAAATTCAACCGTAGCTCCAAACCAAACAAGTTATATATGAAAAATGATCAGAAAAATCCAATCTATCCATCTGTACTGGTTTCATGCATGTTAGAGCAACCTAACCATGCTGTTTAGATGAAACAAGATAATGCACATATATAACTCTATAAAATGGGTTTGCATTTGAACCTTTGGGTCAAATGGACTCCCTTGCACTTGTTGCTAGCTGCATTAGCTCAATTCACAGCATATTGCCATGTCACATTCATGCATCATATTGTTGCATTGCATTGATTGGTTTTCCTCTCTGTTGCCGGTATTTGTCCCCTCTCGGTAGACGCTGTTCCGACGTTGTGATCGCTGACACTAATGAAGACTCAATGCTATCTTCAGAAGTGCCAGGCAAGCAAAACCCCCTTGTTCATTCCGATACAATCCCACTCTCTCGCTCCTGCTCTCTTTTACTGCATTAGGACAACAACGATCTATCTGTTACTTGCTGCGGTAGCTGAACCCCTTTATCCTCTGCATGACCTGTCATTGCCACAGTAAATAGATGAAACCCACTAGCATGAGTAGGAGTTGTTTGAGCCCTGATGTGACTACTCATTCATGCTTGTTTGTCATGCCTGCTACTGCTTAGAGTTGAGTCAGGTCTGATTCATCGGGGATGAATTGGAATGTGGTGAACATGTCCTACTGTTGAGAGCTAAGTGTGTGAACACGATTTGGTAAAGGTAGCGGTGAGAGGCCATGTAGGAGTACATGGTGGGTTGTCTCATTGAAACCGTCCTCAGGAACCGAGTTCTGTGTTTGTGATCCATGAACAGTTACTACCACACATTGGGTTCCGGTAACTCGACCCCTCTCGACTTATTAACCGCCTCGATCTCTGTCCAGGAGTTGCAACTAGTTTCTGGTGTTTGTAGGTTGTGTTAGTAGTCTACCAAGTGGTACTCGGTACAGGTGGGCTTGGGACAGACTAGGCACCGTGGCACGGTGTACCAAGCGTAGATCCATCCGTCGAGGTGGGCTTGGGAACCCTGTTCACATCGTTTGGGGCCGTGAGAGACACCCCGGCCGGATCTCCTTGCGGATGGAACCCGAATAGGCGATAAACCTGGACCAGAGACTTGTGTGGTTAGTCAGGTCGTGGCCGACTCCCTCGCCAGGCTTCCGCTTGAAGGTTGCCGAGGTACACGACGTGTACATGGTGGTAAGTGGCGAGAGCGTGTGTGACGAAGTACACCCCTGTAGGGTTAATATGATCTATTCGAATAGCCGTGTCCGCGGTAAAGGACTTCTGGGTTGCCTGTACAGTTCATAGACAAGTGGAAGTGGATACTCTAAAATGCGCAAGATAAGCGTGAGTGCTATGGATGGCGTTCTCGTAGGGAGACGGGAGCGAATCCATAGTGGTGTATTGAGATGGCGAATATGTGGACTCGTGTGCGCCACCTCAAAAGAGTTGCTTGCAGTCGTAGTTCAGGATAGCCACCGAGTCAAAGCTGGCTTGCTGCAGTTAAACTCCACCACCCCCTTTGTTGATACCGATGCATATGTAGATAGTTCTGATGTAAGTCTTGCTGGGTACATTTGTACTCACGTTTGCCTATTTTATGTTTTGCAGAGAGACGTCAGTCTCGCTAGTAGTTCCGTGTGGACTTCGACGTTTAGCTTGATACCTCAGCTACGATCTTGTGCCCTCGGTAGGATCTGGGAGATAGTCAGGCTTCGCAGCCTTTTTCTTTTATAGATGTCTGTACTCAGACATGTTAAGCTTCCGCATGTGCTTTGACTTGTATGCTCTGAATGTTGGGTCATGAGACCCATGTTTGTAATATCTGGCTCTTCGGAGCCTAATGAATAAATACTCTGAGTCGTAGAGTCTTGTTGTGATGCCATGTTGTATTTGCACATATCAAGCATATTGTGTGTATGATTGAAATGCTTGGTATGTGTGGGATCCGACAATCTAGTTGCCTATCCTTAGCAGCCTCTCTTATGGGGAAATGTAGTCTAGTGCCTCCTTGAGCCATAGTAGTCCGCTACAGCCCGGTTCACCGGAGTCCTGCTAGCCCAGCACTACTGCTCTGGACACTTGACTGGCCGGCATGTGTTTCATATCGTTCCTGTGTCTGTCCCTTCGGGGAAATGTCACACGGTGACATCCGGAGTCCTGCCTAGCCTGCTACAGCCCGGGTTCCCGGAGTCCTGTTAGCCCAGTGCTACAGCCCGGATTCGCACGCTGCTGACCGACACGTTCGATGTTGATTCATGTATGCCTGTCCCCATACGTTAGTGCCGCTTTGGGTTCACGACTAGCCATGTCAGCCCGGGTTCTATGTCATATGGATGCTAGCGACATTGTCATATACGTGAGCCAAAAGGCGCAAACGGTCCCGGGCCATGGTAAGGCGACACCCGTGGGAGTACCGTGCGTGAGGCCGCAAAGTGATATGAGGTGTTACAGGCTAGATCGGTGTGACTTGGAATCGGGGTCCCGACATGTCCACTTCCATGACGATAAATCGCGCGTCATAGAAGTGCTTTCGTCAAGGGTGACCGACACATGGCATCCACCGTAACAGGTGACCGTTAAGCTATTGGGTCCGGTTTTGGATCCGATAACCCGTTAACAACCTGGACCAATGGGGATTTTCCACGTGTAAAATTCTCATTGGCCGGAGGAAACACGTGTTGGCTCACCGTTGGGATAGATGTCATCCACTCATTGGACAGGAGGCGCCTATGATACGTCGACATGTGGCACGGCCCAATAGAGGCCCATTCCGGTGAAAAGGCCGGCCCGTTTGACTTGGTCAAAAGGTAACGGGTTGGCCCACGGAAAGCCTGTTAACGGCTTGTTCATATATCGCCCATTTACGGCCCGCTAACTCCCGACCCGTTACAGCCTATCGGAATTAAGCCCAATAGCTTCATCTGGGCCGTCCAATATGATTCCAGCCCGTTGTAACTTCCGGCCCATGTATGGCCCATGATGTCTTTCGGCCCATATGAGGCCCTTCGTAACTCTGGTCCCATTAAAGGCCCGAGATGAAACTGGCCCATAATGAACAGTGTATCGCTTTATACCCATTAACGGCCCATTATTCCGTCGGCCGTTTCTAGCCCGTGTTAACTTTCGGCCTTATAAGGGCCCATTTATTCTTGGGCTCATTTCTAGAATTCGGTTAGTTATGGTCCGTTACTGGCCTGTTCCGTCTGTGGGCCAAAATTAGCCCGTGGTTACATTTGGCCAATTTGTGGCCCATTAACCCGTTGGTCTGTTTTCATAGAGTTATCAAATACGGCCTATTAACGGCCCGTTATGGTCCACGAATAGTACGACCCATGATTGGCGAAATTATTATACGCCCCGTAGAAGGCCCATGGATCCTACGGCCCGTAGAAGACCAATGGATCCTACGACCTGTAGAAGGCCCATGGATCATACGGCCCGTAGAAAGTCCATGGATCCTACGGCCCATAGAAGGCCCATGGATGCTATGGCCCGTAGAAGGCCCATGGATCCTACGGCCCATATGGAAGACCATGGATCCTACGGCCCGTAGAAGGCCCATGGATCATACGGCCCGTAGGAGGCCCATGGCTACATCAGTCCGTGTGTTGCCATGATTATTGTGGCCTAGTTACCAAAAGTAGGTTATTGTGGCCACTAGAAAAACGCGGAAAAAGAACTGCAGTGACTACAAGCAAACAAGTAAATAAGACAATAAGGAAATAAATAAGCAAGCAACTAACGCTAGCCTAGTACCGCTATTACACATATTACATCCACTGGGCATCAAAGTTTGCCACCAGTGCAAATATAGGGAACAAAGCAACATATTACATACACTGGCCGTCAAAATTGGCTACCAGTGCAAATAGACGCGGCAGCAAAACAAGAGCAAAACTGAAACAACTTCAGAAGAGCTCAAGAAACGTTATCCTGGGTATCCACCATGCTGGCAATAAGCTTAGCAAGCTTATTAGCTTTGTCCTGTTTGGCGCTAAAATCCTCCAACGCTTGCTGTTGCACCAGAAAGTATGCATCTGAATGCTCCAGGGACTTCCGCAGTCCTTCCGCTTCTTGTCGCAGCACAACTGATTGATGTCTTTCAGCTTGTAGTTGAGACTTAAGAAACCGAACTGATTCAGACAGTGAGTTTGAATAGCTTGTGCAAGCGGTAGTGGCCAGTAGCTCGAACACTAAACCAAGACAGGACTTTGGGGTTGTCTCACTGTCTTCAAGATAGTCTTCCTTAGCTGTTTTATCAGCTTTGTTGGAGACCAACAAGGATGTCTCACTATCCTGAACCTTATCTGCATTACTACCTTTACCATTGCTTAATAAGGCACTCTTCCCCAATATTCTGTCAGCATTCTAAAAGAAGAAACAAGCAGACACATAACAGGTTTAGCATGTACTTGTATATGAAACTCATTTCGGTGAACCAGTTCATTAGTAAGGTGGACAGGATTAAACTACCAAGTCTTCTATTGCCAAGTACTAGTACATGATAAAATCATCAAACAAACATATATCTATGTCATATGGTCACTGCATTGTCTTGCCAAATCAAAATAGAGACACGGTTCAAATCATACCAGTTCAAGACAAAGCAGCAGTGAAAGAATACAAAGCGTGGGAAACTACATGGCTCAACAAGATTTCAGATGGGTACCACGGGTCTACATGTACAACAACACTATTGGCTCTGTTGTGATGCTAGTAATAATGTGCATGATATGAGAAGTCAACTATATACACAATTGAAATTAGAGCTATTGATAAGAGCAAACCTGTTAAAGAAACATGCGTGAACATACCTGCTGTGCCATTGAAGTTTCGATTGGATCCTTCAATTTAAAAATAAGTTTGTATGAGTAAATACAGTGATACAAGAGCAAAGTAGTACGGACGATAGTAATGGAATCTTAAATTAGAACAGTTGTTCTTCGGGTTTAAGCACTTGTTCTACATGAACAGAGTACATTAAGATGCAAGAATATAGTACTTAAAAATAGAAAATGAGCTCATAGCCCTTACCACGTTCTTGGTTCGGGAACAGTACAGAACAAGGCGTTCCCAGTCATCATCCAGTAAATGTGTCTCAGGAGAACGTAAGGGAATTTGATGAGTTTCATTGCCGGTGAAGTACGTTTTCTTTAGGTAATTCCGATACTGCCACCAAGCATTCTTGAAGATAGCATAGGTATTAGCACATGTTACCTCATCCTGAGTTTCCAAACCGGTCCTTCTCTATAGAGAAAAATGGGAAAATTTGCTGTATTATAGCCATCATGGAGGTAGAATGTATGGGACAAAGCAAAGTAATTGCCATGAATAACATTACTTACACATAACTCCTGGACAAACACCTGCAACTGGCATTTTCCTTCATCTTCAGTATGATATTTCCAAGATGGGAAGATACACACATAGGATTTAACAACATCAAATGAGATAGATGCTAAACTACGACTGGCTGGTTGTGCTTCCTCCATAGGAATAGGCGTACTAACTGGTGGAGTTGGGGTTCGCCGTGGTAGTACTGGCCCTTTGGGCGCTGGAGCTGCCTTACTAACTGCTCTTGTTTGGGAGCTCTGTGGTGGAGATGGTGCTGTGTCAACAGGAACTGGGTTACTATCTGCTGGGGTTGGGGTTAGATTGGGTGAAGCTGGTTCTCTGTCCATCGCAGTAGGGGTACAATCTGCGAGAGTCTGGGTTATGTGTGGTAGGGCTGGTTCTCGTGCATGTACAACCGGGGTGCTATCTCCACCAAGAGGTAGCACTGTTTTATTTGAAGACCGTGATTTTACTCCACTAGATACTGGCATCACCCGCTCCAATTCAAATGGCTGATAAACAGGAAACATAGTTGAATGTACATACATTGTATGAGAGACAGATGCAATAGATAGTGTGGAAAAAAGAGGGCATGAAATAGTTAACATGTATATTGTTTAACTAAAACGGATAGCATGACATAATTTCATATATATGATGTCTATCTAAACTGGATAGCATAGCATAACATAATTCAAAGATATGATGAATAACTAAACAGGATTGCATGACATAATTCACATACATGTTATCTAAGTAATCAGGATCACATGATTTAATTCACATATGTGATTTATATGCTAAACAGAGGGCATTCGATATGATGTCTGAACTAAGGACATGGTGTTGAATATTGTGTATATGATGTCTAAACTATGCAATGCAAGACACCATATGCATGATATGAGCAGTATAACCGTGCCAAGTTAGAGCATACACCTCGGTGGGGGAATAGGACTGGTCATCTGTCTCTAAATCCATCTCTGAGGAGCTATCGGGACCCAACAAGAGATCTGCTTCGACAGGTAGCACTGTCTGCTTTGAAGGCCTTGTTTTCACTCGAGATTTTCCATCTCCCACCCAAATGGCTGATTCACAGAAGAGTAGTTTAATGTACAAACATTGTCAACAAATGGAAATGTAATGAAGAAAAGGATGGGCAAGATATCATTCAAATATATGATGCCTGGTTAAACAGGATGGCATTGCACATTTCACATATATTATGGCTGGCTAAAAGACATGAGACTGCATAATTCCCATATATGATATAGAAACTAAACAGGTGGCATTACAGAACATGTCTAAACTAAGCAGATGATATATATGATGCCAAAAGTAGGCACTGCAAGGCAACATATGCATGATATGACTAACATCATCATGCCAAGGTAGAGCGAACACCTTGGGGGGTAAATAGGAGTGTTCAGCTGCGTCTGAATCCGTCTCAGAACATATATCTTCCTCTGGATTACAATTTGGAGAGGGTGTGGGGGGAGGGTTTGCCATTGAACCCACCATGGAGTGATGTCTGCATGACATTGTATTGCCGCGCAAAAATCTTCTCTTTTTCTCTACATCTTCAGCATGACTGTGTACAATATCTGACATGCATCCGAAAAAAATATGGTGAGATTATGTAAGGAGAGCATGCAGAAATTTAGAGTGATGGTAACAACCAATTGATGGATCCAAAAATAATGATAGCAGGCTGATGATTGCTTTAATTTAATAAAAAGATAGATGATGATTGCTTTACTATTTGTTTCCCACCCAAGATGAACAACATAGGCATACCCTAGGTGAACCAGATATTAGACAGAGATACTTTCATTGTTTCCTAGATATGTGCCCCACAACTAATTTAGAACTCAAGTTTGAACATTAATTTGGACCTGACTTGGAGTCTAAGAGGTGAACAGGACAATAAAGTAGCAGGTAATTTTAAGCAATGCATAACATAAGCAGAAACAAAAGAGTGTGACCTCTCTTGTGGACCCGTGTACTCCTCAGGTTCATCTGCTGAGTCAATGATGGTGATGCCGTTGCGGTGGGTGCCGGCGGCAGGGAAGGAGATCTAAGGCGGCGAAAGACGGTTAGGAGTCGTGATGTCTGGTTTGGTGGATGCTTCTGTCGATGGAGCAGCTCAGGTGAGGTGGACGACGTCGTGGCAGGAGCAGGACAAACCACACAAAGTTCCCTTCGACACCTACCTGTAACTGAAGTAATTCTGTAAGGGCTCATTTGACTTGCATGATTCTAAAAACACAGGGATAGGAAAAACACCGGAATAGGATAGGAATGCACATGGTAAACAGAGCATTTGTAAACACAAGTTTTCTGTCAACTTGGGTGTTTGGTTCACAGGAATTGGAAGAGTAGAGGAATGCAAAGAAACATGGCCAAAATAAAGTGAAACCATATGAAAGCGTGTACAGTTAGAATGTTATTCTGCCACTAATGCACTTGGTCTTGTTTTCATGCATAGGATTTTGAAATGTAGGTCCAGGTGGATGTTTTGCTCCACTCCTTTCAACAAAATGCATGAATAATTGAATAGTAGAGTGCCTTAGGAAGATTTTCTATTGCTATGTTTTTTCGTTGAACCAAATAGCCCTAATGGATCGACATGAATGTAGAGTAATAAGTGATGCAACGAGTGTACAACCTCTTTGCCGTAGCCGTGTCGACCTCAGCATCATTGGGTTGGTCGCTGAAGAAGTTGAGGCAGAGGTGGCTGTTGGAGGTGTGGAGGAAGATCTGAGGAATCTGTAGACGGCGTCCAGGGCACTGCTCTATTGTGATGGATCGTTATGTCGTTGGAGCAGCTCCGGTGAGCCGTAAGACGTCAAGGCTGAAGCAGCACAAGATTGACATCGTTAATCTCAAGTGGGTCCAATAGATGATGTAAAATAGATGTAAAATTTACATCACCAAAAACCACCTGACTACAACAGATGAGGTAAAAACTGTTGACTCTGAACCTAACTGTCGAAACTGAAATTTACTGTGGAATAGATGTAAAATTTACTGTGGGTCCAATAGATGATGTAAAATAGATGTAAAATTTACATCACCAAAACCCACCTGACTACAACAGATGATGTAAAATGTTACTGTCGGCGTTCTGGGAACGGGGGTCCCTAGACTTGCCTGCCCGCGGCCCATGGCGTGGCCCCTCTAGCGGCCTGGTACGACCCATTTTCACCAGCAAATACTCAAGACCCTCGCGAGGGGCCAAGCCTCGCGAGGCGGACGACTCAAGACCTCCTCAGGGGCGGCCTCACTAGGCTGGCTCGCGAGGAGCAGAGAGATCAAGGCAAGGGGCACCTCGTGAGGTTCCCATGACGTGAGCCGTGACGACCAAGGCCAGGCGGGCGCCAGCGGGCATAGAGTACCCGTTGCCTCTTTGGTGCTAAAGGGGCAAGCGCAGGCGAGGAGTCCTGAGGCATCAGGCAAAGGTTTCCATATCGGTGCAACGAGACCAAGACTAGCAGGACGGTAGGACGGAGGTCATCGCGGAGCCCACGACAGCGTCACCACCAGAGCCTTTAGCAGGCGAAGACCACCTTTTGTCAGGATAGCCTGTACTGGTTGTCCCCCTTTAAATTCACCGTTGTGGGATCCCTTCCCGCCTAACATTTGGGAAGAGGACCGGGGCCTCTATAAATAGGACTATCCACCACCCTAGCAGGGGGAGATGATTCAGATCATCCTCAACCACACAAGCTCACCGAGCTCAAGAACACCTCTCCTTGGGAGGCTGTTCTTCCCTTGTACTTGTTCGTCCTCAGCCTACAAGGCAATCCAGCACACCACATTGGAGTAGGGTATTACACCGCATCGGTGGCCCGAACCAGTATAAACTCTTGTGTCCCTTGTTCTTCGAGTTCGACGTGCTGAGCTTTGATATCGTGGTGATTGAGCGAGCTAAGGGGAGGGAGAGATCTTCGTGCGCACCCTAAGAGTTCGAACCTTGAGGGTTTTGCCAGAACCCGAAATCTGACATTTGGCGCGCCAGGTAGGGGTGCGCTGAAGCTTTCTTTTCGTCGATCCACGCTCCACCACCTCCACGCCTTGTCCACATGGCCGACGTTGCTCCTCCGGCTGGGACGACGGACGCCCACGACGGCGCCAGGGGGCTCAGAGCTTTTGCCCCAGCCTTGCGGCGGGTACAGTGGCCGCCCAAGTTCAAGCCAGAGATGCCGCCTCGTTACGACGGCGCGGCGGACCCGTCGGCCTTCCTGCTGGCATACGAAGAGGCCGTCCTGGAGGCTAGTGGCGATGACAAGGTCATGGCCAGCTGGTTTCCCATGGCCCTCGCTGGCGCACCGCGCGCCTGGCTGTTCACCCTCCCGGGATCCTCAGTGGCATCTTGGGAGGAGCTGCGCGGCCTCTTCGTCGCGCGCTTCGCGGTACCGGCGCCCATCGCCGTCGCAGCCCTCCTTGGCGGCTCGCAAGCACCGCCCTCGGACTCTCACACCAAGCAGTTCTTCTGCCAGATCGGCGCCGCTTCCATGGAGCAAGGAGCTCCCCCGGGTTGGGCGGCGCCCAAGGCCGACCTCACCTTCGACTCGGGGGATCACCCCGTCACCACCACCAGCTCGGGCGTGCTCCCAATGCTTTGCATGCCAACCATCTACAACGTAGCTGTCAGCAAGACCCTCATCGATGGCGGGGCCGGCCTTAATGTGCTCTAAGTGGAAGCTTTCGGCTTGCTTCATGTGCCACACGAACGACTTCGTCCCACCAAGCCCTTCTCCGGGGTCGGCGGCGGCTCCGCCAGCCCCCTGGGGCAGATCCGCCTTCCTGTGACCTTCGGCACTCGCGACAACTACCGCATCGAGCCGATCGACTTCGACATCGCCCGCATGGGCCTCCCATACAACGCCATCCTTGGGTACCCGGCTCTGGCTCAGTTTATGGCGGCAACTCATCCGGCCTACAACCTTATGAAGATGCTGGGGAGCAAGGGCGTCCTCATCGTAGCTGGAGACACCAAGGAGGCTTTGCGGCGCTCAAGCATGCCCTAAAAGCCACCGCGGCAGCCCGCCTGGCCGACGAGGCCACCCCCGGGGCTAAGGAGGCCGCACCGGCGAAGAAGAAGCAGGTGTTCACTCAAGATCGGGCTGAATCCAAGCAAGTACCGGTCGAGGAAGGTGGACCTTCAGGAGCCACCTTCACCATAGGCACCAACCTCGACCCGGATCAAGAGGAGGCATTGGTGAGGTTCCTGCGCGTGAACAAGGAGGTATTCGCCTGGGAACCCAAGCAGCTGGTAGTGTCGGCGTTCTGGGAACGGGGGTCCCTAGACTTGCCTGCCTGCGGCCCACGGCTTGGCTCTGCGAGAGGGCCCGTACGACCCATCTTCACCAACAAGCATTCAAGACCCTCGCGAGGGGCCAAGCCTCGCGAGGCGGACGATGCAAGACCTCCTCGGGAGCGGCCTCACCAGACTAGCTCGCGAGGGGCAGAGAGATCAAGGCAAGGCAAACCTCACGAGGCTTTCGTGACGTGAGCCATGACGATTGAGACCAGGCAGGCGCCAGGCGGGCGCCAGCGCGCACTGTGTCCTTGTTTCCTCTTTGGTGCTAAGTAAGCAAGCGCAGGCAAGGTGTACCGAGGCGTCAAGCATTGGTTTCCATATCGGTGCAACGAGACCAAGACCAGCAGGACGGCAAGACGGAGGTCACCGTGGAGCCCAAGGCGGCGTCACCGCCAGAGCCTTTTGCAGGCGAAGACTGCTTTTGTCAGGATAGCTTGTACTAGCTGTCCCCTTTCAAATTCGCCGTTGTTGGCTCCCTTCCCGCTCAATATTCGGGGAGAGGACCAGGGCCTCTATAAATAGGACTAGCCACCATAGTAGGAGGCATCTCGTCTCATCTCATCTTGAGTAATCCTCACCCACACAAGTCCACCGAGCACAAGAACACCTCGCCTCAGGAGGCTGTTCTTCCCCTTGTACTCTTCATCCTCAGCCCAAGAGGCAATCCACCACCACCACACTGGAGTAGGGTATTACACCACAACGGTGGCCCAAACCAGTCTCGTGTCCTGTGTGTTGCGAGTTCGTCGAGTTAGCCCTTGAGATCTTAGCGAAGCTAGGACGTGGATCGGTAGGAGGAGATCTTCGTGCGCACCCCAGTGTTCGAACCATGAGAGTTTTGCCGGAACCCGAGATCCGACATTTGGTGCGCCAGGTAGGGGTGCGTCGAAGCTCCCCTTCCGTCGCTCCGTGCCCCGTTGCTTAATCCTCTCCATGGCGGACGCTCGCCGAGCTCGCACTGAGCGCTGGGCTGCCCTCGCCGCCCGCGTCGCCTAGACGGCTCCCGTTGGCGGGCCACCCCGTCGTTCTCCGTCGCCTGCCGCCAACGCCGCCACCGGCCCGGCGGGGAACAAGTAGCAAGCATCCTCGCTGCATCCCTCAGTGCGGCGGGACGGCCGCACCGCCACTCCATCACTGACCCCGTCCGGTTCATCATCCCACGCTCGTCGCGCTCCCATGGACGCGCAGGCCGCTCTGTGCATGGCGTGCGAGTTCCTGCGCTACCACCCTATCGACGACCTCTACGAGGACTGGCTCGACCGCATCGCTGAGCTTGTCAGCGCCGCAGGGGGCTCCCCTGCGCCGTCCCTCTCGCTGCCTCACCCTCCGCCAGCCGCGGGCGGCGTGGCTCATGGAGCTCCTCCACCACCTCTGCACCAAGACGGCACCCTGGTGCCAAGGCACGCGGCTCAGCGGCGTGACCCACCGCGTCCGACGCCCGCGCGCGGAGAAGGAAGCTGCCAGAAGTCCCTCGCCCGCAAGAGAACGCAACATCGCTTCCCGCACCGTCGTGTCAGGATTGCTTGCCGCGGCAGGGCCCCATGCCGCTTGCCGTGGCGGTGCGCGGGCGCCAAGACCACGCTCCACCTCCAAGACGGGCCCCGGTGACCACGGCCGGTTGCCGCGCCTTCACCCTGGAGCTGCGTAGCGTCGCATGGCCGGGCAAGTTCAAGCCAGACCTGCCTCCACGCTATGACGGCATCCCTGACCCCGCGGAGTTCCTGCAGCTCTACGAGCTGAGCATTGAGGCGGCCAACAGTGACGAGAAAGTCATGGTGAACTGGTTCCCAATGGCTTTCAAGGATGGTGCTCGTTCGTGGCTCCTGAACCTACCTCCAGGCTCGATCTCCTCCTGGGACGAGATGCGCGGCCGCTTTGTCGCCAACTTCCAGGGCACTCGCGACCACCCACCGGCCGCGGGGGACCTACGTCGCGTCAAGCAACAACCAGGAGAGACCGTCCAGAAGTACATCCAGCGCTTCAACAACGTTCTCCTGAAGATCCCCAAGGTGATGGACGAGGCCATCATCTCCGCGTTCTCTGATGGTGTCCGCGACGTCAAGATGAAGGAGGAGCTCGCCATCCACGAGGAGTTGTGCATGTCTCTGGAGCTGTTTAACCCGGCGACCAAGCGCGCAAGAGCTGAGGAAGGGCGTCTCTCCCTCCTCGAGCTCCCAGCTGCGGACCCAGAGGAGAAGAAGGCCAAGGGAATGGACGTGAAGCGCAAGGGAGCAGCCGTGCTCGCAGCGGAGCCGGACACCAAGCGCGGCAGAGACCAGCCCGAGTCATCCATGGGCGACCGATCGTTCTGCGCCTTCCACAACCTGCATAGCCACAACACCAGCGACTGTCAAGAACTCAGAGCCATTCGAGAAGGACGCTTCGGTCGACGCCCCGAGCGCAACGACCGGGGCTACGACCGAGGAGGAGGACATGGTGGCGGACGCTGGGATGACCGTGGCCCATGCCAGGAGTGGCGCGACCGGCCTCGTGAGGACCGCTGGCAGGATCAGCCTTGCGAGGGAACCTGGAGGGATCAGCCTCGCGAGGATCGTCCTCAGGGCAATGCTGGGCTCCCTCCGCTGCCGCCACCACCAAGAAGGAACGACGACCACCATCAGGACGTGGGGGCTGGGGGCTTCCAGGAGCCGCGTGCCATCGCCTGTATCCTGGGCGGAGCTCAGGCCCCAGCCTCATAGCGCGTCTTCAAGTAGTTTGCGCGCGAGGTGAAAGCAGTCCTCCCCAAGCTCGAAGCCACACACTCGCTCAGGTGGTCCAAGTTCGCCATCACCTTCAGTTCGGCAGATCAGCTCAAGTGTGCGGCCAATGCTTGCATTCTCCCCATGCTGTGTTCACCCGCCATCAGCAATGTACAAGTCACCAAAACTCTCATCGACGGCGGCGCAGGGCTTAACGTCTTGTCCGTCGACATGTTCGACAACCTTCAAGTGCCCTACGACTAGCTTCAGCCTTCCAAGCCTTTCTCAGGAGTGACCGACGGTTCCACCACACCGATAGGGCAGGTCTGCCTCCCTGTCACCTTCGGAGAACGCAACAACTACCGCACCGAGCTCATCAACTTCGACGTCGCCCACATCCGTCTGCCGTACAATGCAATCCTCGGATATCCAGCCCTGGCCAAGTTCATGGCAGTGACCCATCACGGCTACAATGTCCTCAAGATGCCAGGAAGTGGCGGAATCATCACGGACCCATGCGAAGAAAGAGATGCGGTGTGATCCCTCGAGCATGCCTTCCAAGCTGCAGCAATCGATGACCCCAACAGCGAGGGCGAGTGCCCTCCTGAGGCCACCCCTAAGAAGAAGAAGCAGCTCCTCCGCGCAGGGCCTCAGGCAAGTGACGCCACAACTGGGTCGGCGTCCGCACCTGGGGCGCCTCCCTCCATCGCATAGGAAAGCGCGCCCGGCGCCCTTCTCGGACAGGGCTCGGGGCTCTCTTCTGGAGGGCCTCAGACCTTGCCAACATCACGAGGGAGGCGCTTGGGCACCATCTGGAGGCGTGCTTTGTGGCACGTTTCCCTCAGGAGGACGCAAGGCAAGGAGCGCCCACCGCTCAGGAGTTCGTTACCAAGACCACTCAAGAATTGCAGGACGCGAGGGCTATGCGCGGTGGCCGCCGCTCACCGCGTGCAGCTCCCCATCCAGGCGAGGATGCTGGGCTGTGCGTCTGCGTCGACATCTCAGGGCTCAACAGGGCCGCGTCTCAGGAGCCCTTCTGGCCTTCGCGCGTGGGACGCTGCGAGGGCCCACCGCACAACTACGTTCGCATGCCTTTTGGCCTGCCGAGCGTGGCGTCTGCCTATCAGCGCAACCTGCGGCGCGCCCTGGCGACTCAGGAGGCCAGGCACCATGCAGTCCTGACGGAGATGGAGACGGTCCTCAAGAAACCACCTGGACCCCCAGAGACTCCCGAGGCTCAGGGCCCTGGTGGCTCATGAGGAGCGACTCCTTTGCCGCATACCATCAGCTGCCCCAACATCCCTTCATCAACAGAACCAGGTGACATTTTCCAAGTTTATTTAGCTGGGAGCACCCCCCGGGCTGCAGCATTCCCAGGCCACGTGGGTCCGTCCCTGTGACATGTATCCCTTTTTATGTCTTTAGCTTACATTGCTGGGGGCGCCCCTCGGGCTGCATCATCCCCAAGCCGCTCGGGCCTGACCCAGTGGCATGTATCTTCCTTGCATTTACCTAAGCCGGTTTGCTTTCCATGCTTAATCTACCTATGACTATAACCTGCTTGATTGGCACTTACCCCAGGAGTTGCTCGCTCTGGCACAGCGCTTGTGCTTGGGTCCGTCCCTGCAACGTCGACAAATCTGAGCGACCGAGCTCTGGCCACACGCGCCACCTCACCGGGCCCTTAGTGCCCCCGTTCTTTGGCAAAGCGATCAGTGGCCGCCCGGCAACCATAATGGCAAACTATGTCTCTCATTGTGCTGGCTTGCAGGAATCTCTTGAGGACGACAGCAGGCGGCACCGCGAGCTCCCTCTTCTCCCGTGCGATCCGCTTGCGCGTTAAAAGGGGGCTCCTGAGCATCGGGACTCAGAAGCTCTTACTGGCTCTCCAGCCCTCACCCCCTAGCCTTGACCATGGCACGCGACCTAGCATACCAGCGGCGGCTGAGCTCGCTCGAGGGCCGGGACCTGAGGACGTAGAGCACAAAGGAGAGCGCAGAGAAGAGGGAGAGGCTCGTATGGGCCTAGCCTAGCTATGCTACGGACACCTATGCCCGAATCTGGTGCATCGCGAGGAACCGACTCCGGACGGTCAAGATAAGTCTCGTGCCCGTGTTGGCTAAACCGCTAAGGACTAGGAACCACACTAGGCGCAGCCCTGCTGCAGCGACGTCATCGCCCTTTCCTACCTCTCGACGGCCGCTTGAGCGCTAAAGGGGACCTCCTGAGCATCGCGCCTCAGGGGCTCTTACTGGACCTCGGGCCGCTCACCTCCTGGCCTTGACCACGGCACGCGACCTGGCATACCAGCGACGGCCGCAGCCTGCCTGGGGACCGGGACCTGTCAGCGTAGAGCGCCAAGTCGTCGTGAGGTCGGAAAGGGGAGACCGAGCTAAAGCAGGACTCGCTCGCGCAAGTTCATAATAAGGACAATATTGACAAAGGCATTACAAACCCTTTACATGCCCCCGCGGGGTACTCCTTGATTCCTCGCAGGGAACAAAAGACAAGAACTTTGGGAATCCTATCTACACGCGCCCTGTGGATGATGCCATCATCAATCGTGGGCTATCAGAGGCCGGAGCCAACCTCATCTAGATCAGCGGCGGCGGCGGCCCGACGCCGCAGCCCTGCTCCGAGCTTGGCGAGAGCTTGGGGGCACGTAGCTATCGTCGCTCGTCTCCGGAGTCTCGTAGAGCTCGGGAGAATCGCTGGACTCCCAAGTGTTGCTGCGGCTTCCAGAGGAGCCGCCGGCGACACAGGCAGCGGGCCCTGCCCCTGCAGCAGCGTAAGCCTGATGACCTTTCCCGGAGCAACACGCCAGATGGCGGCCTTCTGCGTCGAAGACCTTGAAGAACATTGTGGATGCACCGTCGTACTCGAAGTGGATTGCGAGGGCGCCCTTCGCACGACACACCCGAGCGACTTCGCCCCAGCCTCGGGTCATGAAGATCTTCCACGAGGAGATGGCCTCAACCTCTGCTCCTGTCACCGGCATGTCGCAGTCGGTGTGCTGCAGCCAAAGCTCAAGGGGCCCCCTCGGCGGCATCTCAGCAGAGAAGAAGGAAGGGAAGCAAATCCAGGAGCTCGGGGGCATCACCGCCCACAGCACGAGCTCGCGCGAGGAGTCCGTGGCGTGGACTCCAGGAGCGGCGGCGCGCGCCACCACGGCACGGCGACCATGGCCGCGGCGCGCACGCCGACGCTCGTCGCCTCTCCCTCTTGAGCCCCCGCCTTGGGCGTACAGGGGTAATGGATGCCCAGGAGGAGGCCGCTCGCACCAAGGCCTCCTCACCACCTGCATCGCCGCCGCGCCGCGACGGTGGATTGGCCTCTTCTTCGGTGGGAGCGACACCGGCCCGTCGAGGGGAGTCTTTCCTTTCTCCGTGGCAGAAAACCTCCGGATGGGTGCCATTGGTGTCACAGCTGGCAATGAAGCAAGGAGGAAGAAGCAAGCGGAATGGGAAGAGATGGGCGACGGGGGCTCCGCCCCCCTCCCCATTTATAGCAGGGGAAGGCCAACCGGCGCCCCCCACGATCACAGGTAATGATGGTTTTTCCTTGCATGTCGCAGGGACTTGTCAAGTCGGGCAGTTGCCGAGGCAGCGTGGGGAAGTGGAGACGCCCACGTCCAATCAACTGCCACACGTCGACCAAGGCCACAAGCTATTGGGGCCCGCGGTGCTCCGCACTTGACCTTTGGCTTTGCCTCGAAGCCAAGCCCGAGCGCGCCTTGGGCCTGGGGCTACTGTAGGCGTTCTGGGAATGGGGGTCCCAGACTTGCCTGCCTGCGGCCCACGGCGTGGCTCTGCGAGCGGGCCCGTACGACCCATCTTCACCAACAAGCATTCAAGACCCTCGCGAGGGGCCAAGCCTTGCGAGGCGGACGATGCAAGACCTCCTCGGGAGCGGCCTCACCAGACTAGCTCGCGAGGGGCGGAGAGATCAAGGCAAGGCAAACCTTGCGAGGCTTTCGTGACGTGAGCCATGACGATCGAGACCAGGCAGGCGCCAGGTGGGCGCCAGCACGCACAGTGTCCTTGTTTCCTCTTTGGTGCTAAGGAAGCAAGCGCAAGCGAGGAGTACCAAGGCGTCAAGCAAATGTTTCCATATCGGTGCAACAAGACCAAGACCAGTAGGACGGCAAGACGAAGGTCACCGTGGATCCCAAGACGGCGTCACCACCAGAGCCTTTTGCAGGCGAAGGCTGCCTTTGTCAGGATAGCTTGTACTAGTTGTCCCCTTTCAAATTGGCCGTTGTTGGATCCCTTCCCGCTCAATATTTGGGGAGAGGACCAGAGCCTCTATAAATAGGACTAGCCACCATAGTAGGAGGCATCTCATCTCATCTCATCTTGAGTAATCCTCACCCACACAAGTCCACCGAGCACAAGAACACCTCGCCTCAGGAGGCTGTTCTTCCCCTTGTACTGTTCAGCCCCAGCCCAAGAGGCAATCCACCACCACCACACTGGAGTAGGGTATTACACCACAACGGTGGCCCGGACCAGTATAAATCTCGTGTCCTGTGTGTTGCGAGTTCGTCTAGTTAGCCCTTGAGATCTTAGCGAAGCTAGGACGTGGATCAGTAGGGGAGATCTTCGTGCGCACCCCAGTGTTCGAACCTTGAGGGTTTTGCCGGAACCCGAGATCCGACTGGTAGGGGTCCCAAGGGTGGTGATCGAGCATCACTTAAGGGTGTGCCCCAATGTGCACCCTGTGAAGCAGAAGGCGCGGCGACAGTCCATGGAGAAGCAGTCCTTCATCGTCCAGGAAACCTGCAAGCTAGAGGCAGCAGGTGTCATTCGCGAGGTCCCGTACCCGGAGTGGCTGGCGAACCCCATCGTTGTGCCAAAGAAAGGCGGGAAGGAGCACATGTGTGTCGACTTCACCAACCTCAACAAGGCCTGCCCCCAAGACCCGTTCCCACTTCCGCGCATTGACTAGATTGTCGACTCCACCGCCGTGTGCGACCTGCTGTGCTTCCTGGACACGTTCTCGGGCTACCACCAAATCAAGATGGCAGTGGAGGATGTGGATAAGACGGCTTTCCTGACCCCATGTGGGGTATACTGCTACACTTTCATGCCGTTCGGGCTGCACAACGCAGGTGCGACCTTCCAACGGTTGATGCACATCGCCTTGGGTCAGCAGCTCGAGAGAAACGCTGAAGCCTACGTCGACGACATCGTGGTAAAATCTCGGGAGGCAAGAACCTTGATTCAGGACCTGGAGGAGACCTTCGCAAGCCTGCGCCAGGTAGACCTGCGGCTCAACCCAGAGAAGTGTGTGTTTGGTGTTCCCTTTGGCAAGCTGCTGGGCTTCCTGGTGTCCCACAGGGGGATCGAGGCTAACCCGGAGAAGGTCAAGGCGATAGAAGACATGAGCCCACCACAAACTCTCAAGGAAATGCAGAAGCTTGCAGGCTGCGTGACCTCGCTGGGGCGCTTCATCTCCAAGCTGGGGGAGCGCGCCCTGCCATTCTTTAAGCTGATGAAGAAGAAGGGCCCGTTCGAGTGGACTCCGGAGGCCGACCTGGCGTTTCAAGACCTCAAGAAATACCTGACCAGCCCACCGGTGATGGTGGCGCCTCGTCCCCTCGAGCCCCTAGTGCTTTACCTTGCCACCACACCCTACTCCGCTAGTGCGGCGCTAGTAGCGGCCCGGGAGGAGCGCCAGGCCAAGAGTCCGCCGCGCCGTGCCGCACGTCCAGCCGGGGCGATACGACACTAAGAGGATACCGCAAAGGCTGCGACAATGCCAACGAATGATCAGGCCCAGCAAGACGGCGTTCTCGAGCCTGCAGAGGACCCAATGGGCGACTAGGCTCCTGGGGTCCCATCACCTCAGGAGACGCCCCAACCTCTGGGAGACACATGATACATCGATGCTCCCGCCCTCGTCGAGCACCCAGTGTGCTTCGCCAGCACGGTACTGCGGGATGCGAGGGCACAGTACCCCATGCCTCGGAAGCTCTTGCTTGCGCTCTTGGTGGCCTCGCGTAAACTGCGTCACTACTTCCAAGGTCACCCAATCAAGGTCATCTCGTCCTACCCGTTGGAGAGGGTACTCCGGAGCCCCAATGCTGCTGGAAGAGTCGCTGAATGGAACATCGAGCTGCAAGCATTCCAGCTGGAGTTCAGCACAACCAGGGTCATCAAGGGAGCCGCGCTCGCTGACTTCGTGGCAGAATGGACTGACACCCCGGGGCTTGAAGCAGGCGAGGACCGATCCCTCTCGCCAGGAAGTGAAGCGCCAGATGGCTGGGTCATGTACTTCGATAGCGCGTTCGCACGCCAGGGCACGGGGGCTGGTGAAGTGCTCATGTCACCCACTCAGGACAAGCTCTACTACGCCGTGCAGCTCTGCTTCCAACAGGGCGAGAAGGTCTCCAACAACATCGCGGAGTACGAAGGCCTCATCGCTAGCCTTAAGGCTGCGGCGGCCCTGAGGGTAAAGCGCCTCACCATCAGGGGCGACTCGCAGCTCCTCGTCAACTTCTCCAACAAGGTATATGAACCGAGGGACGAGCACATGGAAGCATACCTCGCGGAGGTATGCAAAATGGAAAAGCAGTTCTTGGGCCTAGAGTTGCAGCACGTGCCCCGTGGCACCAACAAGGAGGCTGACGACATCGCCAAAAGGGCATCCAAGCACCAGCCCCAAGAGCCTGGCGTCTTCGAAGAACGACTCTTCAAGCCTTTGGCAGCACCTCAGCCTTCGGGGCCGGCGCCGCCTCGGGAGGAACTCCCCCAGCCACCTACCTCGGGAGCCCCGGCCTGCGGCCCGACCTCGGGAGCGCGCCTGCTCCCGGCGCTCGAGCCTCAGGAGGGGTGCTGGACCAAGGAGTTCAAGGAATACCTCACGCAAGGGACGCTGCCAGAGAAAGAGGAAGACGCAGAGCGCGTGGCCCGACAGGCTACGGCATACTGCATCCAGGACGGTGAGCTATACAGGAAGCGGCCAAATGATGTTTCCTTGCAATGCATCTCCAGGGAGCAGGGGAACGAGTTGCTAGCTGACATACACGGCGGAGACTGCGGGCACCACTCATCGTCACGAACCCTGGTCGGTAAGGCGTTCCGCAGCGGGTTCTACTGGCCCACGACACTCAACGACGCGACCGAGCTGGTGAGGTCCTGCGAGGCCTGCCAATTCCACGCCAAGCAGATCCATCAGCCAGCTCAGGGCCTCCAGACCATCCCGCTCTCGTGGCCATTCGCGGTTTGGGGGCTGGATATCCTAGGCCCGTTCCCTCGAGCACGTGGGGGCTACCGCTACCTCTACGTCACCGTCGACAAGTTCACTAAGTGGGCAGAGGTGGAGGCCGACCGCACCATCCCGGCCGGGTCCACAGTTAAGTTCATCAAGGGCCTCGTGAGCCGGTTCGGGGTCCCTAACCGCATCATCACCGACAACGGCTCGCAGTTCACTAGCAATCTCTTCAAGACATATTGTGCCAACCTTGGAACGCAGATCTACTACGCTTCGGTGGCACACCCCAGGAGCAATGGCCAAGCCGAACGCACCAACGCGGAAGTCTTGAGAGGCCTCAAGACCAGGACCTTCAAGAAGAAGCTCGAGGCCTTCGGCAGGGGCTGGCACGACGAGCTCCAGTCCACCAAGCCAACAGGCAAGACCCCATTCTTCCTCGTCTACGAAGCAGGAGCGGTTCTCCCTCACGAGGTCAAGCATCGCTCCGCGCGGGTCCTGCCGTTTGATGAGACGCAGCAAGACGCCATGCGGGGGATGGACCTTGTGCTGGGGGAGGAACACCGCCGTGAAGCCACGCTCCGAGCGGCAAGATACCAGCTGGCGCTGCGACGGTATCACTGCCGCAGCATCCGCTCCAGGACGCTCGAGGTGGGCGACCTCGTCCTAAGGCGGGTGCTCTCCAAGGAAGGGCTGCATAAGCTCTCGCCCATGTGGGAGGGCCCGTTTAGGGTAGCCCATGTCTCCAGACCTGGCGCCGTGCGCCTGGAGACGCGGGACGGGGTCCCCATCCAGAACGCCTGGAACATCTAGCACCTCCGGAAGTTCTACCCATGAAGCAAGGCCCAGCGCCTGTGAAGCAAGGCCCAGTGCCTGTGAAGGTCTCCGCTCGAGACACTCTCACGTAATAATGAGTGGGGCTGTACACGCCCCGGAGTCTCAGGAGTGCCGCCCTCGGGCCTCGGGGGCTCCCTCCCACGTCCTAGTGGCAGCACTTAGCTCCGCGCTGGTGAAAAGACTAGACTAGGTGCTGGACGCGACTGTTCATTTGCTTTCTGTAGTTGGTTTGCCCCTTTTATGGAATTTGGAGTTCTTGTGTTCTCTATCGATTGCTCGGGTGGGTTTTCCTTTCCTTTTGCTGCCTATTCGCTCATTCCTTGTTTTACGCCTGGGAGGGCGGTAGTTGCCCGATGCTCTCCCTCGCGCACCTCGCGCGGGGGCTCGACAGGTGTGCGCACACACTGGGCTAGCCCAACCGCGAACACACCTCGCCGAAGCTCTGTCGCTCGAGAGCTCCGGCTCTCCTAATCTTCGCAAGGCGCCCTCGATCAAGCTTGTGCTTGGCGCTTCCTCCTAAGTCCGTGCCCCACGGGTACCGTGACGTGGTGCACCAGGCCATGACTAGCCCATGGCTGGGGCCTCACACACAGAAGGACAAGCACCCAATGGATGACCTAACAAAATTCTGCAGCCTTACGGCGACTCCCGAGGTCAACAGCTCCCGAGCTAGCGGCTGGGAGGTGTCGGCAGGTCCCAGAAGCTGCACCACAAGACGCGAAACTACCCCGGGCTCACCAAGTTAAGTTATCCCCCTGCACCTACATGAAGCATGAATGCCACAGCACGACACAGGAACAATAAACATAACATAGCGACTTGGAAATTACGGTTCGTTACACGCCCTTGCAGGGCCCCATACTTGTTTCTTTTTTGAAATGCAGGAAGAAAGGAAAGAACAAGACAAAAGCGGCGTGCGCCCCCGCAGCGGCTCGCGAGGGTAGGCCCTCGGCGCCCTCCTGGACTCAGCCAGACCCCTCCTCGCGCTTCACTGGGGCGCGGTGACGAGACGACCCGCTACCGCCCTCGAAGCGGGCACGGCGGCTGATCATAGCCGGCGCTACTGGAGCTGTCGCCAGAGGAGGGGCTGCCGTAGCTGGACGAGCCGTGGCCGGCGCCGAGGGCGAGTTCACCTTCACCCTCGTCACGAGCGTTGCCAAGGCCGAGCACCTCGCCGCCGTCGTTGTCCTCAGGGCAGCATCCGACTCGGCGACCATCTTCCCCGAATAACCTCACATAGAGAGTCGCGTCTCCGTCATACTTGAAGTGGAGGGTGCACCGCCTGCCTAGGCCACGCGCGCGGGCAAACGTCTGCCAACCGCGGGCCAGGGCTGTGTTGCCCACGACGGAGACCTCCACCGCGACCCACGAAGCCTTGCTGCAGCAGTCGTCCGCCTGCAGCCAGAGACCGCCTGGACCCGTGGCCGGCAGTTCGCCGGCGAAGGAGTGCGGGAGCTGAAACCAGGTGCCGGCCGGGTTCTCGGACCACACGACGAACTCCGGCAGCATCTCCGCCGAGTGGAAGCGCGGCCGGGGATGCCGCACAACCATGGCACGCCTCCCTCCATCAACGGGGCTGCCACAACCTGGGCGGCTCCCACCGCACGAAGAGGCGCCGCCTCGGCCGCGGGGGGCCACGGTGGGGGTCGCGACGTGCTTGCATGGGCGACCGCGTCCCCTCTTGGGCGGTGGCGAGCTGGGCCCCTCCTAGCGGGCCTTCCCTTTCTCTGCGGCCGAGAACCTCCTCACCGGCGCCCTGGATGTCGCTGCTAGCAATGAAGCAAGGAAAAAGAAGCAAGCAGAACGGGAAGAGAGGGGCGACGGGGGCTCCGCCCCCTCATCATTTATAGCAGGAGAAGGCCAACCGGCGACCCCCATGATCACAGGTAATGATGGTTTTCTCTGCATGCACCAGGGACTCGTCAAGTCGGGCAGTTGCCGAGGCAGCATGGGGAAGCGGAGACGCCCACGTCCCGTTAGTCGCCACGCGTCAATCAAGGCCACAGGCGGTTGGCGCCCACGGTGCTCCGCACTTGCCCTTTGGCTTTGCCTTGAAGCCAAGTCCGAGCACGCCTTGGGCCCGGGGGCTACTGTTGGCGTTCTAGGAACGTGGGTCCCCAGACTTGCCTGCCTGCGGCCCACGGCGTGGCTCCGCTAGCGGCCTGGTATGACCCATCTTCACCAGCAAATACTAAAGACTCTCGCGAGGGGCCAAGCCTCGCGAGGCGGACGACTCAAGACCTCCTCAGGGGCCGCCTCACTAGGCTGGCTCGCGAGGAGCGGAGAGATCAAGGCAAGGGGCACCTCGTGAGGTTCCCGTGACGTGAGCCGTGACGACCAAGGCCAGGCGGGCGCCAGCGGGCGCAGAGTACCCATTGCCTCTTTGGTGCTAAAGGGGCAAGCGCAGGCGAGGAGTCCCAAGGAATCAAACAAAGGTTTCCATATCGGTGCAACTAGACCAAGACCAGCAGGACGGCAGGACGGAGGTCATCGCGGAGCCCACGGCAGCGTCACCACCAGAGCCTTTAGCAGGCGAAGACCACCTTTTCTCAGGATAGCTTGTACTAGTTGTCCCCCTTCAAATTGACCATTGTGGGATCCCTTCCCGCATAACATTTGGGATGAGGACCGGGGCCTCTATAAATAGGACTAGCCACCACCCTAGCAGGGGGAGACGATTCAGATCATCCTCAACCACACAAGCTCACCGAGCTCAAGAACACCTCTCCTCGGGAGGCTGTTCTTCCCTTGTACTTGTTCATCCTCAGCCTACAAGGCAATCCACCACACCACACTGGAGTAGGGTATTACACCGCATCGGTGGCCCGAACCAGTATAAACTCTTGTGTCCCTTGTTCTTTGAGTTCGACGTGCTGAGCTTTGAGATCGTGGTGATTGAGCGAGCTAGGGGAGGGAGAGATCTTCGTGCGCACTACAGAGTTCGAACCTTGAGGGTTTTGTCAGAACCCGAAATCCGACAGTTACTGTCGAAACTGAACGCAAAGGTAGCAGAGAGGCACTTGACATGTAGTTTAGGGAGGGCCTGCAGTTCATCTTCAACCTGCACCCCCCGAGCCGCCAGCCACCACCGGCCGAACCGCCAGCCCC
Organism: Triticum aestivum; assembly: GCF_018294505.1. NCBI lineage: Eukaryota > Viridiplantae > Streptophyta > Magnoliopsida > Poales > Poaceae > Triticum > Triticum aestivum. Next base: position 368,571,798 of record NC_057805.1, read on the forward strand.
CGCGCTGCCTTGCCGCCCTGAAACAACTCCCCACCGCCGGTCCGCCGCCGCCCCGGCCAGCCCTCTAGCCCCCCCTCCCGCGTTGAGCTTTTTCTCCAGCGATCCCCACGCCACCACCCCACCACCGCGCCCCCATCGCCGGCGACCACCGCCCCACCCTGAACCCTAAGATAGATAGTGGGGTACCTCTTCGGCGAGCCCCCTCCCCGCTGCGGGGAGTTCTTCCTTAACTCCGGCGAGCCCCCCACCCCCTAAAAACCGACTGACCCAAAAGTCGATTCAGTCGACTGAAGTGTAGCTAAATCGGAGCAGAGCTGCAGCACAAGCGAGGGGGAGAGCAGTAGCAGCAGCGCGATCGAGAGCTGGAGCAGCAGCAGCGCGAGTGAGCGAGCGAGAGCCGGAGCAGCAGTTGCTGCGCGAGCGAGCAAGAGCCGGAGCAGCAGCAGCAGATCCGGCTGGTATGGCCGCCGCCGCCGAAGGGGCCTTGCACTGGGGGAGAGCCGCCGTGGAGATGTCACCCGCGGCGCCGGCTTCGAGGTAGCCGCTCCATGGGGGTGCGGGATGGAGCACCGTTAGCGCCGGGATGTTGAGTTAAGGAGAAGGTGTGATGCGATGAGTGTACAACCTCTTTGGTGGCGCCGAGTAGGCCTCGGCTTCGTCCGAGGAGTCGGTGAGGATGTTGTGGTTCCGGTGGAGCAGGTTAAGGCGATAGACGAGGCGATCGTCGGAGCAGCTCCTTGGAGGTGGAGGACGGGCCGGCTGAACCGGCGGGACGATGAGATGGACGACGGGTCCTCATCCGGGGAGGTGGACGAGGGATGTTGAGCTGTTGCGGTGGATGACATCGTCGGGGAAGAGGCTCCGGCTGGGCAGCGGGGAGGTGGCGGACGGAGGAGGGTGGGGTTTCGCAGCTGGAGCGGAGAGGTTATGGCGGCCTGGGATTTCGAATGGCGAAAAGGAGGCGATGGGAGGGGGGAACCATGACTTAGGGACGCGCTTGTCCAAAATGTAGGGTGTGTTACAAAAGTACCCCCACCAATTTGAACTAGTGGCCCTTTCGGCTCAGGGTTAGAAGGGGGATTTCGCTTGTCAGGATTTGGCAGCTGGAGGGAGCTTTCGCGCGCGTTGTAATTTCGGGATAGCAAGGCGCGGGTTGTGAAGGCACCAGTTTTGGGAGCACGATATCTGAATTTTCGGGATATAACAAGGCGCGGGTTGAATTTTAGGGACAATCCTAACGTGTAATATTGTACTTGTACGTACCAAATCAATTCGCACTTCCCTCAACGGAAAAAAACGAAAAAAATAAAACTATTCACACCACACAAAGAGAGAGTCTTGTCCCGTTTTACTATACAAATGCTATTCAAAGCTACTCCCTCCTTCCATCTATATAGGGCCTAATGCGTTTTTCGAGGCTAACTTTGACCAAATATTAGAGCAATAATATATGACATGCAACTTACACAAAGCACACCGTTAAATTCGTGTGTGAAAGGAGCTTTCAATGATATAATTTTCACATTGTGCATGTCATGTACTATTAATCTTGTCAATAGTCAAAGTCGGTCTTAAAAAACGCATTAGGCCCTATATAGATGGAAGGAGGGAGTATGAATCCATGTTATGTCCAATTAAATTTTTTCGCTGGCTGTATAATGCATGTAACCTACTCATACCAACATTTTAGTGCATTCCAAATGTCTATACTACCGCTGCAATTCGAACTGAATTTGAATTCGTTTCTCTATTTCAATAAGAATCTACAATCATGATTGTTGCCAACTTCAACCATCATTCGTGTATTACCTTAATAACACACCACATGATTACTATAGAGATAGATATGAACTATGTGTACTATATGAACTCGAATTCTATTTTTTGAATACACTTGATGTTGATTCCAAATAATAGTACATTTGATGTACTAACTATATATTCATAATCTAAACCATGTTCCATACGTACACCGTGTTTATCACACAAAGTATAGTGCCCCGCCCCCTACATTATGACAAGTATTTAGCCCTGAGCTGCAAAAGCCACACATTAGCCCAAATTATAATCAATGTTCTACATTATGATATCTTCTTCAAGTATCCGTATCCACTTTTTTATAATGAATTATGATCTTTGTTCATCTTTTACACCTTCACGATCCTCTTCTATTTGTAGCTAGCTAGCGCTAACTTTCTATCGTGCATGCACACGCCCGCCCCCTCTCACCCTCCCTCCGCGTCCCCTCCATCGCGCACGTTCGTTATTTCTCTTTAGGTCGTTCACCCGCGGTGTGTGTAGGCCCCTCGGCTCCTTCTTTCCGGCACACACCGGTCGATATACCTCTATAGCCAAGTGTGCCTACCACAAACACATATATACTTCCCCTCTTCTCTTCTCACCGTCCATGCCCCCCTATGTCCAATACGGTTCCACGCAGGTGCACACTCCTTCATTGATCTCATACTCGCACACTCCTTCCCCCTCGACATGGTAGGCCTCTCGCACCACCTCCTAGCCGCACCCCTCTCCCCCTGTCTGTCTCTCCGGACCTTATTTGCTTCTAACACATGCATGCATGTATACGTACCGATCTCCCTACATATAGCCAGGTCGACTATAATTCGTTTTCCCCATGCACGGATACACTTACCTCACTAGTTATGTCTCTCCCTTTCTCGGACACACGACGGTTGATCTTCCTATGTAGTTACGTATGCTTACCACAACCATATCGTCTCCCCTCATCATCCTTGCATACCTCCCGACCCGTCTCTCACACGCACGTGCATAGACAGACAGACATCCCCCGCCCTCTCTTATTGATATTGCACTCGTACCCTCCGTTTGTCTAGCAGGCCTCTCCCACCATTTGTGAGACGCCACTCCACCACCAACCCTCTGACACTCTACCTTTGTCTTTCTCCCGACCTTATTCCTCTGCTACACATATCCGTGGATGCCGATCGATCTCCCTCAATACATAGCTAGGTCTCTCTCCTTCCCCACACATATACTAGTCGCTCGGTCTCTGCCCCTCCCCCCCCCCCACACCGATAGTCGAACGTTGTAGGTAGGTATCCATGCCACAGAGAAAAACTGCACCTCTGCCCTCTCAAATTCCAGTAGGCTAGCCGCCCTGTGTCTTTGACGTGGGCAAACACAAATTCGATGGCACTCTTTATCGATCGCGCAGCCACACACTTCATCCATGTTTTCAATTCTATCGATATCTCATGTCCATGACTCCGTTTCACACACATTGCATATGTTACGTTTTTTTGTTTGAGATATCATCGACACATTGCCTCTGTTTCGCACAAACCATCTCTCTCACACCCACCCACGTACATACCTACACCTAAAGAAGAGTTGCACGCAGGACGCACGTACTCATGTCTCGTTCCCGGCCACACCCGCGCGGGTACATGGTGGAGTTCGTTTCTGTACGAAAAGGCAGCCCACGTGATAATTTGACGCGTGTAGCGGTTGTTTACTCGAAGGTGGGTCGGGTACCACGCCTAGACGGAACAAAGTTTGACTTGACGCGTTAGTATTAAATAAAGTAATATATTCCTCAATGGCACGTACAGAATATAAAACGATTGCCGTGGGGAAAATGGAAAAATCCGCTCTACTATATAGAACGGAGCCTGCCTGTCGGGGTTTGTCTCTCATCACACCATCTCACACAAGGCAGCGGTGGCCTCTCTCCCTCTCCGTTGGTCAGTGATCCAGCCACATCCCGTCCGCCGGCGGAAAGGGAGGATGTGCATCATTTCTCCATTCGACGGCGTTGAGGCAGCACATCCCAATCTGCGGTACCCGCCATTCTCTCTCACCAAGCTCCGACGTGGTAGGGCCTTCGCCACTTGCTCGCTGCCGCAGTATAAGCAGATCTTGGCCGCCGGCGCCCTCCTAGTAACATCCCGACAACCCTCAGGTACAGCTTCCTCCGGCCTTGCTCCACTGCCCATCTTCCCACGTTGCTGCATGCGAATCTTCTTTAGTTGTTTGCTCAAAACGTATCTCGGCCAGCGTACTTTCCATCTTGCAATCTCGTCCTCAAACCATTTTTGATAAACCACCATGTGCTATCTTTCCCTTATTACATGGAATATGCTTCTTTTTTGTCAGTGTATGTGTCTTCAACTCGTGTTATTGGGCAGTAATTGTTTCCTTTCTACCTCCTTTTGCAAACATGGCTATCCATTTTCACCTTGTTGCTATTGCGACCTTTTGGTGAACTACACAAATCACTTTGTTCTTAAGAGTGTTTTGTGCAGTTTCGCCAAAATGTCACACGGGCAATGTTTTTACATTTCTGTGGGACTGCAGAAAGGGAGATTGGTTTTGCTATCCTCCTCATCCAACTCCGTGCCTAATCTTCTCCAACAAGTAGTTAGTCCTAAAGAGAGATCGTAGAGGTGATCGGCTTCTATTTGTGTGTGTTATGTTTCATCATCTAGTTCCACTATTATTGTAATCACACTATCTAGATATCTTTGCAAACAGGGACGGTCCGCTCGATTTTAGTGGAGCTGCACAAAATGATCGGATTGTGGTGTCCTCCATACACCTCTTTTTTGGCTACAGAGCTGGGTGAAACTAGCTGCCAAGCAATGAACACTGTGCCAAGGAAATGGAGCCATGCCTACGAACAGCATCGATCAATTATATATTTTTCTTTATTTGTACACCTTCTCACAACTTTGTCTTCAGTTGTGATGTGAATATCGGCGTTGATCTGCGAACCATTGAGATGCATTAGCAGCCATGGTAGTTTCATTTGTATTTGATGGAATGTTGTAACGAGATAATCTTGAGGCAAAGACATGAATCCTAAGTTGAAACCTTTTTTTTCCTGCGGGAACCAAAGTTGAAACCTTCATAGCATCACAGTCCAATTTCATTAAAATATGCATACATATAAACAAATCCTGAAGGATTGATAGCAATGCCAGAAACAATTCAACTTCGTTTCGCCGACATGTGGGACATCCTTCATCCAGCCCCACCTGCCATGCAGCAATATTGAGTGCACAACTGCAGGGAAAGATTCACCCCGGTCGTTGCGCCGCATTAGTAATGACTAGTGAGCAGTCAAATTACAGAGCCCCACCTTCGCCACAGTAAGTTGCTCGGACGAAGCAACCATCATTTCTCTGTTCCTTGAATCCACTGGTACTCCCATATTCCCAGAGTAATAAGTTGCTCGGGCAAAGCAACCATCACTTCACCTTTCCCACAGTAAGTACTAGTACCTCCTTTTTTTTACTCTAGAAACAACCACACGCGAATATTGGACGGTAGCAGCACATCAACTGAATCAAAAATCGAAACCAACCATGAACTACTACTAATGGTGAGCGTTTGCTGGTATGTATCATGTACTCCATCTGTCCATGTATATAGGGCTTGAAGCATTTTCCGAGACTAACTTTGGCCCTGTTTGGATCCATGGGTTAGAGTTAGTTTGAGCTAGTTGGGGCTCAAATAGCCCTAAAGTATCCAAACATGAGGGTTAAATTGGAGCAAGTTAGACTTGTTCGGTAAATGCAATAAATGTGAAGAAAGAGATAGAGAGAAGATGGAAAAAAGTACTAATGTACTAATAGTCAACCTTATAGCCCTCACTATTGCATGAGTGCATATAGATGATGGTTGTAGATGACATGGCGGTTCCTTGTAGCCATCAGTTGGCTATATTATTAACCATGCTAAGGGGAGTGGGCTCTCATGCAAGAGCCTAGCTATATGCGGATTCCTAGACAAATAGAATAAATGTGAAGAAAGAGAAGAGAGAATAAATGTGAAGAAAGAGCCACACTACCTATGTTACTCCCACTATGAACTGCTGCACGCCCACCGCTTGTAAGAAAAAGTTTATCCTCATCCTGTGAGCCACCGCGCACGCGTTGGCGAGGGAAAAGGTGTAGTAAGCAAGCTTCTCGTCGTTCTGCGAGTTGACGGGACACATCAAAGTTATTTAGTATACGTACTCTCTCCAAAAAAGGGCTGACCATGTCATGGCTACCATCCCGTGCTCCATCGTTGAGTACGTGCACTATTCACGTGCCATCGAGGAGAAAAATATTGCGTAGTAGGTGCCATCTAAGTGCATGACTCACTTACGCACTGCTTATCTGATTATCTCCATTTTCTTGCATGACACGTGCACCTTGATGCTAGATGTCTCGCGTGTTGGCAAAAGGATGAACAAAGCTCACGTAAAAAAAGAGTGGAAGAACATAGATTCCCGACGACCGAGAAGGAGCAAGGAACCTCGTCGTGGAGCGTCTGCACTCATAATATTTTATATTATTCAGCGATATAAAATCAACCAGTCATCTCCACAGTGGACTGGAAGAGTACGAAACACGGCAGCCCAGTGTAGTTACATCATACTACATGGCTAACCCACGCTATCACCATATTTCTTGGCTTCCGTGCGACACCTAGCTCTAGTAATCCAGCAGCCCGTATCGCTTCTCGCTCCTCGTCTCTCTCAAAGTGCGGGGGGCTAGCATTTTTGCCGTCTATTGAGGTCGGTTAACTCATCACATGTTAGCGACATGCCAAGAGCATTCTAAAAAAATACTGTACTCTATTGTTATGCCAAGAAGAGGAAGCGCTTTGACCGACGGACCAAACGAGACAGGCGTGTCGTGCCGTGAGTGGGTCCAGTTTCTCGTTTTGAACTCGTTTAGAACACTTGGTTTTGACTATTGATAAGATTTTATATAGGGCCTAATGTATTCTTCGAGGATGCCTTTGACTATTGATAAGATTTTATATAATTTGAAAATTATATCATTCGAAGATCCTTTCACGTTCCATTTAAAAAAAAGATCCTTTCACGTACGAATTTGACTGTATGCTTTGAGCAACTTGCATGTCCTATATTGCTCCTGTTTGGATACTCTAACTTAGCTAGAGGTTAGACTAACTCATGACTAACCCTGAACTAACTGTAGCCAAAGAGGTGTTTGGGTGACCGGGTTAGATTGACAATAAATGCACTTGATGGAGAGAGAAAAGTGATTTTTTAGTGGGCCCAATGAAAACTATCTCCAATTAGCACCTCTTGGATGGGATAGTTTTTTTGGTGGGTTCGGTGCAACTTGCTCCAATTTAACCCTCATGTTTGGATACTTTAGGGCTATTTGAGCCCCAACTAGCTCAAACGAACTCTAACCCATGGATCCATACAGGCCAAAGTTAGTCTCAGAAAATGCATTAAGCCCTATATAAATGGACAGACGGAGTACATGATACGTACTAGCAAACACTCACCAGTAGTAGTAGTTCATTGGTTGGTTTCGATTTTTGATTCAGTTGTTGTGCTGCTACCGTCCAATATTTGCGTGTGGTTGTTTCTAGAATAAAAAAGGAGGTACCCCTACTTATGTTACTCCCACTATGCCTAGCCTAAGGTTAGTAGGTGACCTTGCGCTTGGCTCTTCGCCTCTTCCGGAAGTCGAACAATAATGATGGTACTACAGTAGTAATTCTGGCAACTGACACCAAATGAACTGCTGCATGTCCACCGCTTGTAAGCAAAAGTTTCTCCTCGTGCCGCGAGCCACTGCGCACGCATTGGCAAGGGAGAAGGCGTAGTAAGCAAGCTTCTCATTGTTCTGCGAGTTGACGGGACACATCAACGTTATTTAGTATACGTACTCTCTCCAAAAAAGGGCTGACCATGTCATGGCAACCATCCCGTGCTCCGTCATTGAGTACGTGCACTATTCACATGCCATCGAGGAGAAAAAATATTGCGTAGTAGGTGCCATCGAAGTGCACGACTCACTTACGCACTGCTTATCTGATTTTCTCCATTTTCTTGCATGACATGTGCACCTTGATGCTAGATGTCTCGCGTGTTGGAAAAAGGATGAACAAAGCTCACGTAAAAAAAGAGTTGAAGAACATAGATTCCCGACGACCGAGAAGGAGCAAGGAACCTTGCGGTGGAGCGTCTGCAAGGAACCTTGCGCGTTTTCCCCTGTATTTTGCTGCCTGCCCACCTATAAACTTATAAAAGAACATGAACTCTTCGCTAACCACTAGAGACGATACATCAGGATGCTAAGTTGAAGATGTTTTATAGTTTATATTGATAACCATGCAAGAAGCCATGCATGTACAGGACGCATGCAGCCACACATGTACACACGCCAACACACTAACTCATGCCGATCCAACTCATGCACATACGCGCACAACATGGAGCACACAATGCACGTACACAACACATGCATGCACACACACTCGACCACAGAATGCGCGTGAATAACACATGCATGCGCACACACTCGGCTGCATGGAGGCGTGCGCCATCTGCAGCAACGTCCGGTTCGTCGTGCTACGGCGAAGCTCGCACACAACAACGCCTACGCATCTCTTGCAGCACCTCTTTGCCGTCGTTGCTCAACGACTAGTCAGAGATGACGACCGCAGCCTCGGCCTTAGAGCTAGCACCGATGGAAAAGCACGCACGCTGCACGCACACGAGCACGTACGGAGTGCCCACGACATGGTGCGTCCCCAATCACCTCTACTCCTTCTGCGCACGTTGTCTATCAAGGTGGCTGCATGCCTAATGATGATGTGGGTGAGATCTTCTAGGACTCAGATGATGACGAGGAAAATTATGAGACTACCCACAGTGGGAGTAACATAGGTAGTAACATCACACATGTCTAGATGAAGTAGATGATGTGGCAAGCAATAAATAAGAAAGAGAGGAAAGTAGCAACATCACACATATCATGGCAAGATGTGTCTATAGCCTAATAAATGAAGTGTTGCATGTTACCACACATATGTTACTGTAGAGGTACTAACATAGACTAGTAACATGAGCATGTTACTAGTCTATGTTACTACCCATTGTGGCTAGTCTAAGGGGGGTGTCTCCAACAGTGTTCCTCGGCTCGCACCTCTTGCATCATGGTGGTCGAGCTTGGAGTCATTCATCTGGTACACGTGGCATCTCAGATCTGGACACAAGGTGACGTACACCGTTAAGGTCCACGATCAAGGGGGTCAAGGCGGACGTGACCTCTCACTGCGTCCGCCATTTGAAGCAGCGCGCTGGCCTAGGGCGTCGCCCGCTGCACCCCCAGCTATACCCGCCTCCTCGCCGCATTCAAAAACCTACATTTATAACCGCGTGGAATGCGAGAGACCAACTCCGGCCACACACGTCCGTTCAGGAGCAGGACGCCGGCCAAGCTCCTCCTTCCACCATTTTGTCCACTCTTTCAGCGGCATCCGACGAGCAGGAAGAGCAGTTCTCCGGCATAAAAGCCGTCTTGGTGGCCCGCCGAGCCCGGCAGTTGATGTCTACTACACAACTTTATTCTTGTAGACACGTGTTGGGCCTCCAAGCGCAGAGTTTTGTAGGACAGTAGCAATTTTCCCTCAAGTGGATGACCTAAGGTTTATCAATCCATGAGAGGTGTAGGATGAAGATGGTCTCCCTCAAACGACCCTGCAACCAAATACAAGAAATCTCTTGTGTCCCCAACACACCCAATACAATGGCAAATTGTATAGGTGCACTAGTTCGGCGAAGAGATGGTGATAAAAGTGTAATATTGATGGTAGAAATATATTTTTATAATCTGAATAAATAAAAACAGCAAGGTAGCAAATAGTAAACAGGCACAAAAATGGTATTGCAATGCTTGAAAACAAGGCCTAGGGCCCGTACTTTCACTAGTGCAACCTCTCAACAATGCTGACATAGTTGGATCATATGATTATCCCTCAAAGTACAATAAAGAATCACTCCCGACTTCCTATTAGCGGAGAACAAAAGATATAAATTGTTTGTAGGGTACGAAACCACCTCAAAGCTATTCTTTCAGTTCGATCTATCCTAGAGTTCGTACTAGAATAACACAAGCTAATCTTTCCGATCGATCTAATCAAGAGTTCATACTAAAGTAGCACCAAAGCAAACTCATATTCATAATACTCAATCCACACAAAGAACTACAAGGGGACCCCAAAGTTTCTATCGGAGAAAAGATAATAAAAACATGCATCAACCCCTATGCATAGATTACCCCAATATCACCGCGGGAATCCGCGAGTTGCATGCCAAGACACATATCAAGTGAATCAATATGATACCCCAATTGTCACCTCAAGTATTCATACCGCAAGACATATATCATGTGTTCTATTCTCTGAATATTCAATCCGACAAGACAAAACTTCAAAGGGTAAAGACTCAGTTCATCATAACAAGAGTATAGAGGGGAGAAACATCATATGATTTGACTATATTAACAAAGCCCATGATGTAGATCATGAGAGAGAGAGTTTAAACACATAGCTACTGGTACAAACCCTCAACCCCGAGGGTGGACTACTCCCTCCTCATCGTGGTGGCCGTCGAGATGATGAAGATGGCCACCGGAGATGATTCCCCCCCTTCGGCAGGGTGCTGGAACGGGGTCTAGATTGGTTTTCGGTGGCTACAGAGGCCTGCGGCGGCGGAACTTCTGATCTAGGTTAACCCCGAAGGGTTTCGGAATATTTGGGGCGCCCTGGTGGGTTGTGCCCCCCTCGGGGCACCCCCAGGTGCTGCTCTGGCCCAATGGGTGTCTTCTGGTCCATAAAAAATCACCGTGGAGTTTTGTTGCATTTGGACTCCGTTTGGTATTGATTTCCTGCGATGTAAAAAACAAGCAAAAAACATCAACTAGCACTGGGAACTGGGTCAATAGGTTAGTCCCAAAAACTGATATAAAGTTGCTATAAAATGATTGTAAAACATCCAAGAATGATAATATATTGGTATGAATACTTCATAAATTATAGATACGTTGGAGACGTATCAGCATCCCCAAGCTTAATTCCTACTCGTCCTCGAGTAGGTAAATGATAAAATAAATAATTTATGAAGTGTGAATGCTAGCAAAGTGCATAAGTTTGATCAATGGCAATGTCAATCACTTTTCCTAGCATCATAACAACAATTCTTTCTCATAAAATTTCTCATGTTGTAGTGGCAACCAATTCACATGTTAAGGTTTAAACAATGAGCTCTCTTGAAACTCAACAATCTATGTTCTTAGTCACCAAGCAATTGCAATTCAACTTATTCAACAGAGTTTAAGTAAGATCTCCACATACTCAACCATCATATAGTCTTCTATGATTGCTAACACTCACCGCATACACATGAGCAAAACGTTTCAACCAGACACATAGAAAGATAGGGGCTTATTGTTTTGCCTCCCAACGTATTCACCTCAGGGGTGATGTCAACAATAATAACTCATGTTACCCATATTCAACTGGACATATGTGCCTAGATATTTCCTCACCACATGATGTTTGCCAAAAGAGAAAAATAAAAAGGAATAGAGAGAATAACTTTGACTCTTTGCATAAAAATAAATACTGAAAAGTAAAAGATAGGCCCTTTGCAAAGGGAAGCAGAGGTTTCCATGCGCTTATTTGTTTGTATGCTCAACCCCTTAGTGCAAAAGAACGTCACGTTATATTGTCGCTTGTGATGGCAACCTTTATTATGCAGTCTGTCGCTTTTATTTCTTTACCATCACAACTTCGTACAACGCTCCATTTTAACTTACACTAAATGATCTTACACTTTTAGAAGTAATTTGTATTGCCTTATTGCACCGATGACAACTTACTTGAAGGATCTTGCTTAATCCTTAGGTAGGTATGGTGGACTCTTGAAAATAAGATTTGGGTTTAAGGGTTTTTGGATGCACAAGTAGTATCTCTACTTGGTGTGGAATTTTTGGCTAGCAAGGATGGGGGGCAAACACCACATGTTGAAGGATCTATGACATATAACTTCTATGTGAATATGAACAAACATAAATCATTACATTGTCTTCCTTGTCCAACGTCAACAATTTTGGCATATAATATTTTGATGGGGGCTCACAATCACAAAAGATTTCCATGATAGTGTATTTGCATGTGAAAGTTCTCTTCCTTGTACTAATTATTCGTGAATTGCTTGTATGACCAAAATTGTGATTGTCAAGTCTCAAAAGATTTCACTTTCTAAACCCAATGTGAACTACCGCTAGGCATGATATGATTTCAACTTCATGATTCAATTTATTCAACAATTTACTCACAGGATATAAGTGAAGCACAGAGTAAATGACAAACTACTCCAAAAAGATATAAGTGAAGATCATGCGAGTAGTTAAGTAAATAGGTAGCTATTTGAGGACTCCCTCTTATTTAAAAACTTTCAGATCTAAGTATTTTATTAAAACAGCAAGCAAAAAAAAATGACATTTCAAGGATATCACACATCATGTGGAGAAGCAGAAACTTAGGCTCAACCGATACTAACCGATAATTGTTGAAGGAAAAAGGTGGGATGCCTACCGGGGCATCCCCAAGCTTAGATGCTTGAGACTTCTTGAAATATTATCTTGGGGTGCCTTGGGCATCACCAATCTTGAGCTTTTGTTTCTCTTTAATTTTGTGTCTCTTTAATTCCTTTTATATCACGGTTTTCCTAAATCTCAGAAGCTTCATCCACACAAAACTCAACAAGAACTCGTGAGATAAGTTAGTATAAACCAATGCAAAAACCTTATCATTCTCTACTGTAGCAAATCACAAAAATTATTATTCAACATTGAATACTAGATTCCTCTGCATATTGAATACTCCTATCCTCAAATAGAATCATTAAACAAGCAAACATATGCAAACAATGCAACCATAATAGCAATCTGCCAAAACAGTACAATCTGTAAAGAATGCAAGATTCATCATACTTCCCTAACTACAAAAATTATGAAATTCTAGCACACTGTAGAAAATTTATCAGAGCTTATTATGCAAAAAGTTTCAACATTTTATCACACTCTGACTTTTCTAGGGAATTTTTGCAACAGCGGTAAACTTTCTGTTTTCAAACAGCAACATGTAGACTTGTAAAATAAGCATGGTAAAGGCTATGCTTGACACTTTTATTGAAATAAAAATATGCAAAATATTATTCTAAATAATAGAAAGCAAATATAAATGAAATAAAATGACGCTCCAAGCAAAACACATATCATGTGACGAATGAAAACATAGCTCCAAGTGAGGTTACCGATCATGTTGGAGACGAAAGAGGGGATGCCTTCAGGGGCATCCCCAGGCTTAGTTGCTTGTATCTTCCTTGAATATCACCTTGGGGTGCCTGGGGCGTCCCCAAGCTTAGGGCCTTGTCACTCCTTATTCTGCTCATATCGATATCTCACCCAAAACTTGAAAACTTCAACCACACAAAACTTAACGGAACTTCGTGAGATAGGTTAGTATGATAAAGAGCAAACCATTTCACTTTGGTACTGTCAAATACAATATTCATATTTTTTCCACACAATTCCTACTGTAGAATATCATTTCCACAATTTATATTGAGCGATATAAGCCATAGAAACTAGAAAGCAAGCAAACTATGCATTGAAAACAGAATCTGTCAAAAACAGAACAATCTGTAATGATCTGGATAACTACCATACTTCTGCTACTACAAAAATTATGAAACAAATTGGAACACGTGAACAATTTGTATGTTAAACTTCTGCAAAAAGAATCAACTCAAAAGCACTCTTCTGTACAAAATGAGACTCATTTTCGTGCGCGCAAAAGTTTCTGTTTTTCAGCAAGATCAAATCTACTGTCACCCAACATGATCCCAAAGGCTTTACTTGGCACTTTATTTAAACAAAAGCTATAAAACATGATCACTACAGAAGCATAATCATGCGAACACACAAAAACAGTAGCTAAAAGTGTTGGGTTGTCTCCCAACAAGTGCTTTTCTTTAATGCCTTTTAAGCTAGGCATGATGATTCAATGATGCACGCATAAAAGATAAGCACTGAAACATAAAGAGAGCATCATGCATCATAAGTTCCTCTCTCATAATAATTTTCCGTAGCATCATGAATATATTCATCAATATAACCATTACATAAAGCATTCTCTTCATGATCCATAAGCATATAAAATTTATTACTCTCCACATAAGCAATTTTATTCTCATTCACAATAGTGGGAGTATCATTGAGACTTGAAAACTAAAAATTGTTCCCACATAAAGAGAGTAATGTTCAGTGAAAGGATATTCAAAATTATTACAATAACTATCACTACTTTTTATAACATAAGTATCATCACAATAATCATCATAAGTAGCAACTTTGTTCTCATCATAGATAGGAGGCATGCAACCATCATAGAAAGTTTGATCATTCAAAGTAGGGGGACTAAAAACATCATCTTCATTAAACATAGCCTCCCCAAGCTTGGGATAAACATTAATTGCAGCAAATAAATTCTCAAACATGTCATTCTCATCAAACATAGCATCCACAAGCTTGTGGCTTGGCATATCATAAGCATAATCACTCTCATCATTAATAGTATGAATAGCACCAACGGTGTAACAATTGCTATCATCATAATTTCCCAAGTTGGTGCCAAAAAAGATTTCCAATATTATAAGAGGCATCATTATCCTCCCAATCATAATCATCACAACAAGCAATAGGCATAACAAAATCATCATCAATAGTGCTCTCAGTCATTGTGCCATAAGACATAGAAGCAATATCATCATCAAGTGTATCATCCTCCACAATTATTTTTGATTTATTTTCATGAGGCACAACAATAATAGGAGCAACATTATTTGGGAGAGATACCTTTATACCTCTCTTCTTTCTTCTTTTCTTCTTCTTCTCCACATCATGTGTGGGTTTAATTAATCTTTTCAAGCTTCTAGTTGAAGAGATTGGTTGGATAGGAAGCTCCTCCTCGTTACCCGATTCATCATAATAAACACTAGGAGGGTTTTGGGAAATATTTTCCATTTCATTAGTACTCTCTTCATATTCTATTTGTTCTCTTGGCTTTAGGTAGTTGGCAATATAAGGATTCTCAATGCAATTTATCGCACAAAACATATAAATTTCCTCTAGATCAAAATCAAGAAACCTCTTGGGGTTTGGAAAACCCTTAGTTATACGTTTCATTTCTTCATACCCCAAAAGAAGACTAAGCTCTTTATGATACTCAAGGGTAATCAAGTTATCACAATTTTTGGACATGATTTGATCATGAAATAATTTGCATTGGAGATTTAAATGACCACATTCATTGAAAAGTTCACAAGGATGGCGAAAAAAATTACATCTTTCAACACAATCATCTAGCCTCTCTTGCAACTTTTTCGTTTCTAAATATTTATGCTTCTTACAAAATCTATCTTCCCTTTTTGGTGTGCAAAGGCACTCCCAATTCACTCCGCAAAAAGTGACATGCTTATAAGAAATTTTTTTGTCATGACTTGTGCAATCATCATTAGTATTTTGCATATTCAAAGAATTCATACTAACAACATTGCAATCATGCTCATCATTCAAATATTTTGTGCCAAACATTTTAATGCATTTTTCTTCTAACAATTGAGAACAATTTTCTGAACCATCATTTCAAGAAAGATATTATAAAGATGATCAATAATATGATGCAACCTAAATTTCATTTTTTGTAGTTTTCTTTTATAAACCAAACTAGTCATAAAACAAGAAAATAAAAGATTCAATTGCAAGATCTAAAGATATACCTTCAAGCACTCACCTCCCCGGCAACGGCGCCAGAAAAGAGCTTGATGTCTACTATGCAACTTTATTCTTGTAGACACGTATTGGGCCTCCAAGCGCAGAGTTTTGTAGGACATTAGCAATTTTCCCTCAAGTGGATGACCTAAGGTTTATCAATCCGTGAGAGGTATAGGATGAAGATGGTCTCCCTCAAACGACCCTGCAACCAAATACAAGAAATCTCTTGTGTCCCCAACACACCCAATACAATGGCAAATTGTATAGGTGCACTAGTTCCGCGAAGAGATGGTCATGAAAGTGTAATATTGATGGTAGAAATATATTTTTATAATCTGAATAAATAAAAATAGCAAGGTAGCAAATAGTAAACAGGCACAAAAACGGTATTGCAATGCTTGAAAACAAGGCCTAGGGTCCGTACTTTCGCTAGTGCAACCTCTCAACAATGCTAACATAGTTGGATCATATGATTATCCCTCAAAGTGCAATAAAGAATCACTCCCGAGTTCCTATTAGCGGAGAACAAAAGATATAAATTGTTTGTAGGGTACGAAACCACCTCAAAGCTATTCTTTCCGTTCGATCTATCCTAGAGTTCGTACTAGAATAACGCAAGCTATTCTTTCCGATCGATCTAATCAAGAGTTCGTACTAAAGTAGCAGCAAAGCAAACTCATATTCATAATACTCAATCCACACAAAGAACTACAAGGGGACCCCAAAGTTTCTATCGGAGAAAAGATAATAAAAACGTGCATCAACCCCTATGCATAGATTACCCCAATATCACCGCGGGAATCCGCGATTTGCATGCCAAGACACATATCAAGTGAATCAATATGATACCCCAATTGTCACCTCAAGTATTCATACCGCAAGACATATATCATGTGTTCTATTATCTGAATATTCAATCCGACAAGACAAAACTTCAAAGGGTAAAGATTCAATTCATCATAACAAGAGTATAGAGGGGAGAAACATCATATGATCCGACTATATTAACAAAGCCCATGATGTAGATCATGAGAGAGAGAGAAAGAGAGAGTTTAAACACATAGCTACTGGTACAAACCCCCAGTCCCGAGGGTGGACTACTCCCTCCTCATCGTGGTGGCCGCCAGGATGATGAAGATGGCCACCGAAGATGATTCCCCCTCCGGTTGGGTGCTGGAACGGGGTCTAGATTGGTTTTTGGTGGCTACACAGGCCTGGGGCGGCGGAACTTCTGATCTAGGTTAACCCCGAAGGGTTTCGGAATATTTGGGAATTTATAGTGCAAAGAAGGGGTACGGGAGGCCACCGAGGTGGGCACAACCCACTTGGGCGCGCCAGGTGGGCCAGGCGCGCCCTGGTGGGTTGTGCCCCCCTCGGGGCACCCCCAGGTGCTGCTCTGGCCCCATGGGTGTCTTCTGGTCCATAAAAAATCACCATGGAGTTTCGTTGCATTTGGACTCCGTTTGGTATTGATTTCATGCGATGTAAAAAACAAGCAAAAAACAGCAACTAGCTCTAGGCACTGGGTCAATAGGTTAGTCCCAAAAAATGATATGAAGTTGCTATAAAATGATTGTAAAACATCCAAGAATGATAATATATTGGCATGAATACTTCATAAATTATAGATACGTTGGAGACGTATCAGCAGTTACGAGCGAGGCAGCTCGCTTCTCCACCTACCTCGCCTAGCCCGTCGGAGGCAGTTGCCGCACTAAGCCAGCGCGTGGTTCCATAGCTGGCCTCTCCAATACAGCTCGGGGAAGAGTGTCGACTTGCTCCACGTCGGCTTGTCGGGGAGCACGGCGGCACGGGCATCGTCGCTGCCCTCGACGCCGCCGCGTCGTACATCGCCTCCAGTGTCTGCAACTGCGCTATCCGTCGTCGACGCGCTCGTAGCCGCGACATGCAGGCAGAGAAAGAAGCCGCCGCGGATGTCGACGAGGTGATGTGGCTACGCGGATGTCGACAAGGTGACGGGCAGCATGTCCCCACCCGCCGCCATCATCGAGGAGAAGTAGAACACAGGAGGCCGCCGCCGATTGTATCCCATGAAGGCCACCGCCAAGGCGACGCCGGCGAATACAGCCGTTGTCTTGCACGATTCTTCTTCTACCGGATGGTCGAGGGGGACAAAGAGATCGGGCGGCGACCATTCAGATTAGGTATTTTAATTCTACCAGGCTGGTTGTAATGGGAGTATTATAAGTAGTATCATGCATGCCAACTATTAATAGGCAAATTTGATGAGGTGGCGTAGAATTAAATGAAGAAAGAGAGAGTTGAGTATCATATTGATACGTCTCCAACGTATCTATAATTTTTGATCGTACCATGCTATTATATTATCTGTTTTGGATGTTTAATGGGCTTTGTTATGCACTTTAATATTATTTTTGGGACTAACCTATTAACCGAAGGCCCAATGCAAATTGTTGTTTTTTTTGCCTATTTCAGTGTTTCGCAGAAAAGGAATATCAAACGGAATCCAAACGGAATGAAACCTTCGCGAGGATCGTTTTTGGAACAAACGCAATCTAGGAGACTTGGAGTGGACGTCAAGGAAGCAATGAGGCGGCCACGAGGTAGGGAGGCGCGCCCAGGGGGGTAGGCGCGCTCGCCACCCTCGTGGGCCCCTCGTGGCTCCACCGACCTAATTCTTTTGCTTATATATACTCATATACCCTAAAAACATCCGAGAGCACCACAAAACCCTATTTCCACCGCCGCAACCTTCTGTACCCGTGAGATCCCATCTTGGGGCCTTTTCCGGCGCTCCGCCGGAGGGGGAATCGATCACGGAGGGCTTCTACATCAACACCATAGCCTCTCCAATGATGTGTGAGTAGTTTACCACAGACATTCGGGTCCATAGTTATTAGCTAGATGGCTTCTTCTCTCTCTTTGGATCTCAATACAAAGTTCTCCTCGATCTTCTTGGAGATCTATTCGATGTAATTCTTTTTGCGGTGTGTTTGTCGAGATCCGATGAATTGTGGGTTTATGATCAAGATTATCTATGAACAATATTTGATTCTTCTTTGAATTCTTTTATGCATGATTTAAATATCTTTGCAAGTCTCTTCGAATTATCAGTTTGGTTTGGCCTACTAGATTGATCTTTCTTTCAATGGGAGAAGTGCTTAGCTTTGGGTTCAATCTTGCGGTGTCCTTTCCCAGTGACAGCAGGGGCAGCAAGGCACATATTGTATTGTTGCCATCGAGGATAAAAAGATGGGGATTATATCATATTGCTTGAGTTTATCCCTCTACATCATGTCATCTTGCTTAATGCGTAACTCAGTTCTTATGAACTTAATACTCTAGATGCATGCTGGATAGCGGTCGATGTGTGGAGTAATAGTAGTAGATGCAGAATCGTTTCGGTCTACTTGTCACGGACGTGATGCCTATATACATGATCATGCCTAGATATTCTCATAACTATGTGCTTTTCTATCAATTGCTCGACAGTAATTTGTTCACCCATCGTAAATTATGCTATCTTGAGAGAAGCCACTAGTGAAACCTATGGCCCTGGGGTCTATTTTCCATCATATTAATCTCCCACCAACGTACTATTTCTGTCGCCGTTTATTTTTCAATCTTTACTTTTCAATCTATACAATAAAAATACCAAAAATATTTATCTTATTATCTTTATGAGATCTCACTTTTCCAAGTGGCCGTGAAGGGATTGACAACCCCTTTATCGCGTTGGTTGCAAGGTTCTTGATTGTTTGTATAGGTACGAGGGACTTGCGTGTAGTCTCCTACTGGATTGATACCTTGGTTCTCAAAAACTGAGGGAAATACTTACGCTACTTTGCTGCATCACCCTTTCCTCTTCAAGGGAAAACCAACACATGCTCAAGAGGTAGCAAGAAGGATTTCTGGCGCCGTTGCCGGGGAGATCGACGCACAAGTCAAGACATACCAAGTACCCATCACAAACTCTTCTCCCTCGCATTACATTATTTGCCATTTGCCTCTCGTTTTCCTTTCCCCCACTTCACCTTTGCCGTTTTATTCGCCCCTTTTTCCGCCCGTCTCTTTCCGCTTGCTTCTTGTTTGCTTGTGTGTTGGATTGATTTGTTGTCACGATGGCTCAAGACAATACTAAATTTTGTGAATTTTCCAATACCAACAACAATGATTTTATTAGCACTCCGATTCCTCCTATTACCGATGCTGAATCTTGCAAAATTAATGCTGCTTTGTTGAATCTTGTCATGAAAGATCAATTTTCCGGCCTTCCTAGTGAAGATGCCGCTACCCATCTAAACAACTTTGTTGATTTGTGTGATATGCAAAAGAAGAAAGATGTGGATAATGATATTGTTAAATTGAAGCTATTTCCGTTTTCACTTAGAGATCGTGCTAAAACTTGGTTTTCTTCTTTGCCTATAAATAGTATTGATTCGTGGAATAAGTGCAAAGATGCTTTTATCTCTAAGTATTTTTCTCCCGCTAAGATCATCTCTCTTAGAAACGATATATGAATTTTAAGCAACTTGATCATGAGCATGTTGCGCAATCTTGGGAGAGGATGAAATTAATGATACGTAATTGCCCTACACATGGTTTGAATTTATGGATGATTATACAAAAAAATTATGCCGGATTGAATTTTGCTTCTAGAAATCTTTTAGATTCGGTCGCGGGAGGCACTTTTATGGAAATCACTTCAGGAGAAGCTACTAAACTCCTAGATAATGTTATGGTTAATTATTCTCAACGGCACACCGAAAGATCTACTAGTAAAAAGGTTCATGCGATAGAAGAGATTAATGTTTTGAGTGGAAAGATGGATGAACTTATGAAATTGTTTGCTAATAAGAGTGTTTCTTCTGATCCTAATGATATGCCTTTGTCTACTTTGATTGAGAATAATAATGAATATATGGATGTGAATTTTGTTGGTAGGAACAATTCTGGTAACAACGCGTATGTAGGAAACTTTAATTCTAGGCCGTTCCCTAGTAATTCCTCTAACAATTATGGTAATTCCTACAACAACTCTTATGGAAATATTAATAAGATGCCCTCTGATTTTGAGACTAGTGTTAAAGAATTTATGATTTCGCAAAAGAATTTCAATGCCTTGCTTGAAGAAAAATTGCCTAAGATTGATGAGTTGGCTAGGAACGTGGATAGAATTTTCTTGATGTTGATTCTTCGAAACTTAGATCTATTCCACCTAAGCATGATATCAATGAGTCTCTCAAATCTATGAGAATTTCCATTGATGAGTGCAAAGAAAGAACCGCTAGGATGCGTGCTAAAAAGGATTGCTTTGTAAAAGCGTGTTCTTCTAGTTTTCATGATAATAATGATGAAGATATAAAAGTGATTGATTTATCTCCTATTAAATCTTTGTTTTCCAATATGAATCTTGATAAAGATGGTACTGGAGATGAGTCAACTTTAGTTAAAAGGCGTCCCAATGATTTGGAGTTTTTAGATCTTGATGCAAAAACTGGTAAAAGTGGGATTGAAGAGGTCAAAACTTTAGATAGCAATGAACCCACTATTTTGGATTTCAAGGAATTTAATTATGATAATTGTTCTTTAATATATTGTATTTCCTTGTTGCAATCCGTGTTAAATTCTCCTCATGCTTATAGTCAAAATAAAGCTTTTACCAAACATATCGTTGATGCTTTAATGCAATCTTATGAAGAGAAACTTGAATTAGAAGTTTCTATCCCTATAAAACTTTATGATGAGTGGGAACCTACTATTAAAATTAAGATTAAAGATCATGAATTCTATGCTTTGTGTGATTTGGGTGCTCGTGTTTCCACGATTCCGAAAACGTTGTGTGATGTGTTAGGTTTCCGTGAATTTGATGATTGTTCTTTAAATTTGCACCTTGCGGATTCCACCATTAAGAAACCTATGGGAAGGATTAATGATGTTATTATTGTTGAAAATAGGAATTATGTGCCCGTAGATTTTATCGTTCTTGATATAGATTGCAATCCCACATGTCCTATTATTCTTGTTAGACCTTTCTTTAGAACGATTGGTGCAATTATTGATATGAAAGAAGGAAATATTATATTCCAATTTCCATTAAGGAAAGGTATGGAACAATTTCCTAAAAAGAAAATTAAATTACCTTATGAATCTATTATGAGAGCCACTTATGGATTGCATACCAAAGATGACAATACCTAGATCTATTCTTGTTTTTATGCCTAGCTAGGGGCGTTAAACGATAGCGCTTGTTGGGAGGCAACCCAACTTTATTTCTGTTTCTTGCTTTTTGCTTCTGTTTAGTAATAAATAATTCATCTAGCTTCTGTTTAGATCTGGTTTTATGTTTTAATTAGTGTTTGTGCCAAGTAGAACCTTTGGGAAGACTTGGGTGAAGTCTTTATGATCTTGCTGTAAAAAACAGAAACCTTAGCGCTCACGAGATTAGCTGCCATTTTTACTGGAGAGTGCTTTTAGGTTGATTATTTTTGCAGATGATTAATAGACAAATTCCTCACGTCCACCAATTTATTTCAGAATTTTTGGATTTACATAAGTATACGTTTGATACAGATTACTACGGACTGTTCTGTTTTTGACAGATTCTGTTTTTCGTATGTTGTTTGCTTATTTTTGATGAATCTATAGCTAGTATCGGGGGGTATGAACCATAGAGAAGTTGGAATACAGTATGTTTAACACCAATATAAATAAAGAATGAGTTCATTACAGTACCTTAAAGTGGTGATTTGTTTTCTTATACTAACGGAGCTCATGAGATTTTCTGTTGAGTTTTGTGTTGTGAAGTTTTCAAGTTTTGGGTAAAGATTTGATGGATTTTGGAACAAGGAGTGGCAAGAGCCTAAGCTTGGGGATGCCCAAGGCACCCCAAGGTAAAATTCAAGGACAACCAAAATCCTAAGCTTGGGGATGCCCCGGAAGGCATCCCCTCTTTCGTCTTCGTCCATCGGTAACTTTACTTGAGGCTATATTTTTATTCACCACATGATATGTGTTTTGCTTGGAGCATCTTATATGATTTGAGTCTTTGCTTGTTAGTTTACCACAATCATCCTTGCTGTGCACACCTGTCGAAGAGACACACATGAATTGGAATTTAGTAGAATACTCTATGTGCTTCACGTATATCTTTTGAGCAAGATAATTTTTCTCTAGTGCTTCACTTATATCTTTTAGAGCATGGTGGTGGTTTTATTTTATAGAAATTATTGATCTCTCATGCTTCACTTATATTATTTTGAGAGTCCTTTAGAACAGCATGGTAATTTGCTTTGGCTATAAAATTAGTCCTAGTATGATAGGCATCCAAGATGGGTATAATAAAAACTTTCATAAAAGTGCATTGAATACTATGAGAAGTTTGATACTTGATGATTGTTTTGAGATATGAAGATGGTAATATTAGAGTCATGTTAGTTGAGTAGTAGTGAATTTGATAAATACTTGTGTTGAAGTTTGCAAGTTCCGTAGCATGCACGTATGGTAACCGTTGTGTGACAAATTTGAAACATGAGGTGTTCTTTGATTGTCATCCTTATGAGTGGCGGTCGGGGACGAGCGATGGTCTTTTCCTACCAATCTATCCCCCTAGGAGCATGCGCATAGTACTTGGTTTTTGATGACTTGTAGATTTTTGCAATAAGTATGTGAGTTCTTTATGACTAATGTTGAGTCCATGGATTATACGCACTCTCAACCTTCCATCATTGCTAGCCTCTTCGGTACCGTGCATTGCCCTTTCTCACCTTGAGAGATGGTGCAAATTTCGCCGGTGCATCCAACCCCCGTGATATGATATGCTCTATCGCACATAAACCTCCTTTATCTTCCTCAAAACAGCCACCATACCTACCTATTATGGCATTTCCATAGCCATTCCGAGATATATTGCCATGCAACTTTCCACCGTTTCATTTATTATGACACGCTTCATCATTGTCATATTGCTTTGCATGATCATGTAGTTGACATCGTATTTGTGGCAAAGCCACCATGCATAATTTATCATACATGTCACTCTTGATTCATTGCCTATCCCGGTACACCGCTGGAGGCACTCATATAGAGTCATATTTTGTTCTAGTATCGAGTTGTAATCATTGAGTTGTAAATAAATAGAAGTGTGATGATCATCATTAATAGAGCATTGTCCCAAATAAAAAAATAAAATAAATAAAAAAGGAGAAAGGCCAAAATAAAAAAAGAAAGGCCCAAAAAAAGAGAAAAGAAATAAAAGGGACAATGCTACTATCCTTTTTTCCACACTTGTGCTTCAAAGTAGCACCATGATCTTTATGATAGAGAGTCTCTTATTTTGTCACTTTCATATACTAGTGGGAATTTTTAATTATAGAACTTGGCTTGTATATTCCAACAATGGGCTTCCTCAAATGCCCTATGTCTTCGTGAGCAAGCAAGTTGGATGCACACCCACTTAGTTTCTTTTGTTGAGCTTTCATACATTTATAGCTCTAGTGCATCCGTTGCATGTCAATCCCTACTCATTGCATTGACATCAATTGATGGGCATCTCCCTAGTCCGTTATTAGCAGCGTCAATGTGAGACTTTCTCCTTTTTTGTCTTCTCCACACATCCCCCATCATTATACTCTATTCCACCCATAGTGCTATGTCCATGGCTCACGCTCATGTATTGCGTGAAAGTTGAAAAAAGTTTGAGATTACTATAGTATGAAACAATTGCTTGGCTTGTCATCGGGGTTGTCGGATTTCGGGTTCCGGCAAAACCCTTAAGGTTTGAACACTGGGGTGCGCACGAAGATCTCTCCTCCCCCTAGCTCACACGCACCACGATCTCACAGCCTAGCTCGACGAACCCAGAGGACAAGGGGACACAAGATTTATACTGGTTCGGGCCACCGATGTGGTGTAATACCCTACTCCAGTGTGTGTGGTGGATTGCCTCTTGGGCTGAGGAAGAACAGTTACAAGGGAAGAACAGCCTCCTGAGGAGAGGTGTTCTTGTGCTCGGTCAACTTGTGTGGTGTCTCTCCAGCCGATCTCCCTCAGATGAGATGAGATGATCTCTCTTCGTCCCCCTCTATGGTGGTGGCTAGTACTATTTATAGAGGCCTTGGTCCTCTTC
Organism: Triticum aestivum; assembly: GCF_018294505.1. Lineage (NCBI taxonomy): Eukaryota > Viridiplantae > Streptophyta > Magnoliopsida > Poales > Poaceae > Triticum > Triticum aestivum. The sequence continues at coordinate 368,596,548 of NC_057805.1, forward strand.
CCAAATATTGAGCGGGAAGGGGTCCCACAATGGCCAAGTTTGAGGGGGGACAACTAGTACAAGTTATCCTAACAAAAGTAGTCTTCGCCTGCCAAAGGCTCTGGTGGTGACGCCGTTTTGGGCTCCATGGTGACCTCTGTCCTGCCGTCCTGCTGGTCTTGGTCTCGTTGCACCAATATGGAAACCTTTGCTTGATGCCTTGGGACTCCTCGCCTGCCTCTTTAGCACCAAAGAGGAAACGAGGACACTGTGCGCGCTGGCGCCCGCCTGGCCTTGGTCGTCATGGCTTACGTCATGGGAACCTCGCGAGGTGCCCCTTGCCTTGATCTCTCTGCCCCTCGCGAGCCAGCCTGGTGAGGCCGCCCCCGAGGAGGTCTTGCGTCGTCTGCCTCGCGAGGGTCTTGAGTGTTTGCTGGTGAAGATGGGTCATACGGGGCCGCTGGTGGAGCCGCGCTGTGGGCCGCAGGCAGGCAAGTCTGGGGACCCCCGTTCCCACAACGCCGACAGTAGCCCCCGGGCCCAAGGCGCGCTCGGACTTGGCTTCATGGTGAAGCCAAAGGGCAAGTGCGGAGCGCCACGGGCCCCAACAGCATGCGGCTCCGCTTGACACGTGGCGATTGATTGGACATGGGCGTCTCCGCTTCCCCATGCTGCCTCGGCAACTGCCCGACTTGACGAGTCCTTGCTGCATGCAGAGAAAAATCATCATTACCTGTGATCATGGGGATCGCCGGTTGGCCTTCTCCTGCTATAAATGAGGAGGGGGGCAGAGCCCCTGTCGCTCATCTCTTCCTGCTCCGCTTGCTTCTTCTCCCTTGCTTCATTGCTAGCAGCGATTCCCATGGTGCCGATACGGAGGTTCTCGGCCACAGAGAAGGGGAAAACCCCCCACGACGAACCCGGGCCACTTCCACCGAAGAAGAGGCTGGCCCACCGCCGCGATGTAGTCGTGAGGCCGGAGGTGTCGAGGCCTTGGTGCGAGCAGCCTCCTCCCGGGTACCCGCTGCCTCTATACGCCCAAGCTGAGGGCTCCGGAGCCAGAGACGGCGAGCGTAGCTGTCCGCGCCATGGCCATGGTCGCCGCGCCGCGGTGACGCACGCCGTCGCCCCAGGGGCCCATGCCGTGAACTCCTCGCGTGAACTCATGATGTGGGCGGCGATGCCTCCGCGCACTTGGATTCGCTTCCCGCGGTTTTTATCCGCCGACATGCCGCAGAGGGGCCCCCTCGAGCTTTGGCTGCAGCACGCCGATTGCGATGCCCCGACGACAGCAGCGGAGGTTGAAGCCATCTCCCCAGGCATGATCTTCATGACCTGCGGCTTGGGAGAGGTTGCTCAGGTCTGCCATGTGGAAGGCGCCCTCACCATCCACTTCGAGTACGATGGCGCCTCCACCATGTTCTTCAAGGTCTTCGACGAGGAAGGCTGCCGCCTGGAGTGTTGCCCTGGAGGGGGTCGTCGGGGTGGCGCAGCGACCAGCGCCGAGCACAGCCCCTCCGGTAGTAGCGGTGGCGGTTGGGAGTCCAGCGACTCTCCCGAGCCCTACGAGACTCCGGAGACGAGCGACGACAGCTATGTGCCCCCGAGCTCTCGCCGGGCCCGGAGCAAGGCTGCAGCGTCCAGCCGCCGCTGTCGCTGATCTGGATGGGGTCGGCGGCGGCCTCCCGTGGCCCACTATCGATGATGGCGCCGGACGTGCTGGCGCGTGTAGATAGGGCTCCTTGAAACTAACTTCTTTTGTTCCCTGCGAGGAATCGAGACAAACCCCGCGGGGGCGTGTAAAGGGTCTGTAATGCCTTTTGTTGATATTATCCTTATTATGCAAATTTGCGAACACATGTCTTCTTTCGGCTCGGTCTCCCCTTTCCAACCCCGCGGCAGCTTGGTGCTCTACGCCGATAGGTCCCGGTCCCCACGCAGGCTGCAGCCGTCGCTGGTATGCCAGGTCGTGATGCTGTGGTCAAGGCCAGGAGGTGAGCGGCCCGAGGTCCAGTAAGAGCTCCTGAGGCGCGATGCTCAAGAGGTCCCCTTTAGCGCGCAAGCAGCCACCGAGAGGTAGGAAAGGGAGGTGACATCGCCGTAGCAGGGCTGCACAAGTGGGAATTCTATGCCGTAGTGCTTGATCGACCCAGGCGCAAAACTTATCTTGGCAGTGGAGAGCCAGTTCCCTGTGCCGTGCCAGGCTCGTGCGCCGACGGCTGCAGTGCAGCTAGGTTGGGGCCATGCGAGTCTCCTCCTCTTCCCCACGCTCTTCTATGTGCTCTACGTCCTCAGGTCCCGGCCCCCGAGCGGGCTCAGCCGCCGCTGGTATACCAGGTGGCGATGCCGTGGTCAAGGCCAGGGGGTGAGGGCTGGAGAGACAGTACGAGCTCCTGAGTTGCGATGCTCAGGAGCCCCCTTTTAACGCGCAAGCGAATCGCATGGGAGAAGAGGGAGCCCGTGGTACCGCCTGCTGTCGTCCTCAGGAGGTCCTTGTAGGTTAGCGCGAAGGGGGACATAGATTGCCACTATGATTGCCGGTCTGCCACTGGTCGCTCCGCAAGAGGATGAAGGCACCGAGGGCCTGGTGAGGTGACGTGCGCGGGGCATGCCGTGAGTCAGAGCTCGACCGCTCAGATTTGTCGACGTTGCAGGGACAGACCCGGGCACAAGCGACGTGCCAGCGCGAGCAGCTCCCGTGGCGGGTGACAATCAAGCAGGTGATAACCATAGATAGATTATGCATGGAAAGCGAAATAGCTTAGGTAAATGCAAGAACGATCCATGCCACCGGGACGGACCCAAGCGGCCTGGGGATGATGCAGCCCGAGGGGCTCCCCCAACAGAGGAAGCTAAAGATGCAAAAGGATACATGCCGCAGGGACAGGCCCACGCGGCCTGGGAATGATGCAGCCCAAGGGGCGCTCCCAGCTAAATAAACTTGGAAAATGTCACCTGGCTCCGTTGTCGAAGGGGTGTTGGGGTAGTTGAAGATGCGTGGTGAAGGGGTTGCTCCTCATGAGCCACCGGGACCCTGAGCCTCAGGAGGCTCCGGGGGTCCAGGCGGTTCCTCGAGGACCGTCTCCATTTCTGCCAGGACTGCGTGATGCCTGGCCTCTTGAGCCGCCAGGTCGCTCCGCAGGTTGCGCTGGAAGGCGGTAGCCGTGCTCGGCAGGCCGAATGGCATGCGAACATAGCTGTGAGGTGGGCCCTCGCAATGTCCCACGTGCGAAGGCCAGAAGAGCTCCTGAGATGCGGCCTTGTTGAGCCCTGGGATGTCGATGCAGACACGCAGCCCACCATCCTCGCCTGGATGGGGAGCTGCGCCAGGTGGGCGGCGGTCGCCGTGCATGGCTCTTGCTTCTTGTAGTTCCTGAGTGGTCTGGATGATGAACTCCTGAGCGACGGGCGCTCCTTGCCTGGTGTCCTCCTGAGGGAAACGTGCCGCGAAGCACACCTCCACACAGTGCCCGAGTGCCTCCCTCGTGATGTTGGCTAGGTCTGAAGCCCTCCAGAAGAGAGCCCCCGAGCCCTGCCCGAGGAGGGCGCCGGGCACGCCTTCCTATGCGAGGGAGGGAGGCGCCCCAGGCGCAAGCGCTGATCCTGGAGCGGCACCGGTAGAGGCGCCGCTCCCCTGAGGTCCTGTACGGAGTAGCTGCTTCTTCTTCTTGGGGATGGCCTCAGGAGGGTACTGCGCACGATCGTTGTCGGGGTCTTCGGTTGCTGCGGCTTGGAAGGCGCGCTCGAGGGAGCACACCGCATCTTTTTCTTCGCAGGGGACCGTGATGATTCCGCCGCTTCCTGGCATATTGAGGACATTGTAGCCATGGTGGGTCACTGCCATGAACTTGGCCAGCACTGGATATCCGAGGATGGCATTGTATGGCAGACGGATGTGGGCGACGTCGAAGTCGATGAGCTCGGTGTGGTAGTTGTCGTGCTGTCCGAAGGTGACAGGGAGGTGGACCTGCCCTATCGGGGTGGTGGAACCGTCGGTCACTCGTGAGAAGGGCTTGGTGGGCTGAAGCAGATCGTATGGCACTTGGAGGCTGTCGAATGTCTCGACGGACAGGACGTTAAGCCCTGCACCACCGTCAATGAGGGTCTTGGTGACTTGTACGTTGCTGATGACGGGTGAGCAGAGCATCGGGAGGGCGCCAGCACTGGCCGCACACTTGAGTTGGTCCACTGAGCTGAACGTGATGGCGCACTTGGACTACCTGAGAGGGTGCGTGGCTTCGAGCCTGGGAAGGGCTGCATTCACCTCGCGAGAGAACTACTTGAAGATGCGTTGGGAGGCTGGGGCTTGAGCTCCGCCCAAGATGCAGGCGATGGCGCGCGGTTCTTGGAAGCCCCCAGCCCCCTCGTCCTGAAGGTGGTCGTCGTTCCTTCTTGGCAGTGGTGGCAGCGGAGGAAGACCGGTGTTGCCCTGGGGGCGGTCTTCGTGAGGCTGGTCTCTCCAGGTGCCCTCACGAGGCTGGTCCTGCCAGCTGTCCTCGCGAGGCCGGTCACGCCACTCCTGGCAGGGGCTGTGATCGTCCCAGCGTCCTCCGCCTTGTCCTCCTCCTCGGCCGTAGCCCCAGTCATTGCGCTCGGGGCGTCGACCGAAGCGTCCATCTCGAATGGCCCTAAGCTCTTGACAGTCGTTGGTGTTGTGGCTGTGTACTTTATGGAAGGCGCAGAATGGTCAGCTGCTTTTGGATGACTCGGGAAGGTCCCGGCCGCGCTTCGTATCCGGCTCTGACGCGAGCACGGCCACTCCCTTGCGCTTCATGTCCTTGGCCTTGCTTTCTTCTCCTCTGGGTCGGTAGCTGGGAGCTCGAGGAGGGAAAGGCGCCCCTCCTCAGCTCTTGCGCACTTGGTCACCAGGTTGAACAGTTCCAAAGTCGTGCATAGCTCCTCGTGGATGGCGAGCTCCTCCTTCATCTTGACATCACGGACGCCATCAGAAAACACTGAAATGATGGCCTTGTCCATCACCTTGGGGGCCTTGAGGCGAACGTTGTTGCGCTGGATGTACTTTTGCAGGGTCTCCCCTGGCTGCTGCCTGATGCCGCGTAGGTCACCCACGGCCGGAGGGCGGTCGCGAGTGCCCTGGAAGTTGGCGACGGAGCGGTCGCGCATCTCATCTCAGGAGGAGATCGAGCCCGGGGCAGGTTCAGGAGCCATGATCGAGCGCCATCCTTGAGAGCCATGGGGAACCAGTTCGCCATGACTTTTTCATCGCCGTTGGCTGCCTCGATGCTCAGCTCGTAGAGCTGCAGGAACTCCGCTAGATCGGGGGTGCCGTCGTAGCGAGGAGGCAGATCCGGCTTGAACTTGCCCGGCTAGATGACGCCACGCAGCTCAGGACTGAAGGCGCGGCAGCCTGCCGTGGCCACCGGGGCCCTTTGCAGAGGTGGGGCCTGCCCTTGGTGCCCGCGCACCGCCACCGCTGGCGGCACACAGTCTTGTCGTGGTGGCGCTGGGAGTGCGGGAGCCTTCTCTTGCGGCCGGGGAACCTCTTGGCAGCTTCCTTCTTCTCGCGCGGGGGCCCGACGCGGTGGGTCATGCTGGGGGGCCGCGCGCCTTGGCGCCAGAGCGCCGTCTTGGTGCAGAGGTGGTGGAGGTGCTTCGTGAGCCACGTCGCCCACAGCTGGTGGAGGGCGAGGCAGCGAGAGGGATGGCACGGGGGAGCCCCCTGCGGCGCTGACGAGCTCGGCGATGCGGTCCAGCCAGTCCTCGTAGACGTCGTCGACCGAGCGGTAGCACAGGAGCTCGCGTGCCATGAACAGCGCGGCCTACGCGTCCGTAGGTGCGCGATGGACGTGAGACGACGAGCCGGCTGGGGTCAGCGACGGAGTGGCTGTGCGGCCATCCCGCCGCACAGAGGGGTGCAGCGAGGACGCCTTCTGCTCGTTTCCCGCCAGGCCGGTGGCGGCGTTGGCGGCGGGTGATGGGGAACGATGGGGAGCCCCGCCAACAGGAGCTGTCTGAGCGACACGTGCGGCGAGAGCGGCCTGGCGCTCAGCGCGGGCTCGGCGAGCGTCCCCCATGGATGCGGTGGAGCGACGGAATGCGGATCGCGGAAGGAAAGCCTCGACGCACCCCTACCTGGCGCGCCAAATGTCGGATTTCGGGTTCCGGCAAAACCCTTAAGGTTCGAACACTGGGGTGCGCACGAAGATCTCTCCTCCCCCTAGCTCACACGCACCACGATCACACGGCCTAGCTCGACGAACCCAGAGGACAAGGGGACACAAAATTTATACTGGTTCGGGCCACCGATGTGGTGTAATATCCTACTCCAATGTGTGTGGTGGATTGCCTCTTGGGCTGAGGATAAACAGTTACAAGGGAAGAACAGCCTCCTGAGGAGAGGTGTTCTTGTGCTTGGTCAGTTGGTGTGGTGTCCCTCCAGCCGATCTCCCTCAGATGAGATGAGATGATCTCTCTTCGTCCCCCTCTATGGTGGTGGCTAGTCCTATTTATAGAGGCCTTGGTCCTCTTCCCAAATATTGAGTGGGAAGGGATCCCACAACGCCCAAGTTTGAAGGGGGACAGCTAGTACAAGTTATCCTGACAAAAGTAGTCTTCGCCTGCCAAAGGCTCTGTGGTGACGCCGTCTTGGGCTCCACGGTGACCTCCGTCCTGCCGTCCTGCTAGTCTTGGTCTCGTTGCACCGATATGGAAACCTTTGCCTGATGCCTTGGGACTCCTCTCCTGCACCTGCCTCTTTAGCACCAAAGAGGAAACTAGGACACTGTGCGCGCTGGCGCCCGCCTGGCCTTGGTCGTCATGGCTTACATCATGGGAACCTCGCGAAGTGCCCCTTGCCTGGATCTCTTCGCCCCTCACGAGCCAACCTGGTGAGGCCGCCCCTGAGGAGGTCTTGCGTCGTATGCCTCGCGAGGGTCTCGAGTGTTTGCTGGTGAAGATGGGCTGTACGGGGCCGCTGGTGGAGCCGCGCCGTGGGCCGCAGGCAGGCAAGTCTGGGGACCCCCGTTCCAAGAACGCCGACAGGGGTTGTGCATGATAAGAGCATTTTTATGTGACGAAAATGAAGCATAGCCAAACTATATGATTTTGTAGGGATAAGCTTTCTTTGGCCATGTTATTTTGAGAAGACATAATTGCTTAGTTAGTTTGCTTGAAGTATTATTATTTTTATGTCAATATTAAACTTTTATCTTGAATCTTTCGGATCTGAACATTCATGCCACAATAAAGAGAATTATTTTGAAAATTATGTTAGGTAGCATTCCACATCAAAAATTCTGTTTTTATCATTTATCTACTCGAGGACGAGCATGAATTAAGCTTGGGGATGCTTGATACGTCTCCAACATATCTATAATTTTTGATTGTTCCATGCTATTATATTATCTGTTTTGGATGTTTAATGGGCTTTGTTATGCACTTTTATATTATTTTTGAGACTAACCTATTAACCGAAGGCCCAGTGCAAATTGTTGTTTTTTTGCCTATTTCAGTGTTTCGCAGAAAAGGAATATCAAACGGAATCCAAACGGAATGAAACCTTCGCGAGGATCGTTTTTGGAACAAACGCAATCCAGGAGACTTGGAGTGGACGTCAAGGAAGCAACGACGCGGCCACAAGGTAGGGAGGCGCGCCCAGGGGGTAGGCGCGCCCCCACCCTCGTGGGCCCCTCGTGGCTCCACCGACCTACTTCTTTCGCCTATATATACTCATATACCCTAAAAACATCTGAGAGCACCACGAAACCCTATTTCCACCGCCGCAACCTTCTGTACCTGTGAGATCCCATCTTGGGGCCTTTTCCGGCACTCTGCCGGAGGGGGAATCGATCATGGAGGGCTTCTACATCAACACCATAGCCTCTCCGATGATGTGTGAGTAGTTTACCACAGACCTTCGGGTCCATAGTTATTAGCTAGATGGCTTCTTCTCTCTCTTTGGATCTCAATACAAAGTTCTCCTCGATCTTCTGGGAGATCTATTTGATGTAATTCTTTTTGCGGTGTGTTTGTCGAGATCCGATGAATTGTGGGTTTATGATCAAGATTATCTATGAATACTATTTGATTCTTCTCTGAGTTCTTTTATGCATGATTTAAATATCTTTGAAAATCTCTTCGAATTATCAGTTTGGTTTGGCCTACTAGATTGATCTTTATTGCAATGGGAGAAATGATTAGCTTTGGGTTCAATCTTGCGGTGTCCTTTCCCAGTGACAGCAGGGGCAGCAAGGCACGTATTGTATTGTTGCCATCGAGGATAAAAAGATGGGGATTATATCATATTGCTTGAGTTTATCCCTCTACATCATGTCATCTTGCTTAATGCGTTACTCTGTTCTTATGAACTTAATACTCTAGATGCATGCTGGATAGCGGTCGATGTGTGGAGTAGTAGTAGTAGTTGCAGAATCGTTTCGGTCTACTTGTCACGGACGTGATGCCTATATACATGATCATGCCTAGATATTCTCATAACTATGCGCTTTTCTATCAATTGCTCGACAGTAATTTGTTCACCCATCGTAAATTATGCTATCTTGAGAGAAGCCACTAGTGAAACCTATAGCCCCCGGCTCTATTTTCCATCATATTAATCTCCCGCCAACGTACTATTTCTGTCGTCGTTTATTTTGCAATCTTTACTTTTCAATCTATACAACAAAAATGCCAAAAATATTTATCTTATTATCTTTATCAGATCTCACTTTTGCAAGTGACCGTGAAGGGATTGACAACCCCTTTATCGCGTTGGTTGCAAGGTGCTTGATTGTTTGTGCAGGTACGAGGGACTTGCGTGTAGTCTCCTACTAGATTGATACCTTGGTTCTCAAAAACTGAGGGAAATACTTACGCTACTTTGCTGCATCACCCTTTCCTCTTCAAGGGAAAACCAACGCATGCTCAAGAGGTAGCACATATTATGATACCGTATGGAATTAAGACCTCTTCCAATGCAAATGTGCTTAGATGAGGTGCGAAGTGCATTAAATGGCTTAGCAACTCAAGTCTCCAATGCATAGGTGCTTAGTTTGTTGTTGCTAAGCTTGCTTCATTTAATTAGCTATAGACTCAAAACTGTCTTTCCATCGTTTCTTCCTGGGGTCACCAAACTAGTCTCTCTCTTCTTAATTAACTCGCCACATCATATTTTATGCCTACGTGGTAGGCTTAGCAGCTATACATGGTGGAGCACTGGGAGAGGCCAAGGCTGTCATAGTGGGGAGTAACTTATACTGTAACATATTACTATGTTACTCTAAACATCTCTACAAACCGGAAAGGAGGGAGTAGTAACATAGAATAGTGTCATATGCATGAAACTAACTAGTGAATATGCGAGCACATGATATTTCCCCGTCCGGACCGATCCCAAGTTGGCTTCTCACCTTCTTGGCCCAACAACAACCCCTCCCCCCTCCCGCGCGCGCTTCCCGCTCAGCACCAGCTGAGCCCGCCGCTCCACATTGATGGCAAGTCAGGGCAACGCGACCTCTCACTGCTTCCGCCGTTGAAGCGGCGCGCCGACTGAGGGCACCGCCCGCTGCACGCCCAGCATTTCAGACTACACAGTGGAGAGTAACTTTAGAGCAAGTACTACAATTAGATGACATAAGCAGGCTCTAAGGATTTAAATATAATATTTGAGCTTAGTTGAAGGAGAGAGAAGAGGAGAGAGAAGAGAAGCGGGTTGTAAACTTCTAGCTGGTTGTAGCAGGAGCTCCAACATACTTTGTGAGACAAAAGGTGGGGCCATTATTAATGATATAGTATTATTCTAAAGGGACTAACTATTGTACTAGCAGGCTATTAGGTTGGTTCTAGATGATGTGTCAACTTCATATAGCCGGATGTTGGCTATACTATTAACCATGCTCTAAGTGTGGTGTGAGTGGGACTAAAGTTTAGTCCCATACTGCTAGGTGAGTGTGAGTTGCACCACTTTATAATGTGATCTATTCTAGCATTTGCATGAGCATGATAATAGGAAACCTACACGCGTGCTCTTCGGGAATGAGCCTGTCCAAGGAGAAAAGCTATCCATGTGGTCTATATTTTTGTTGGTCGGAAAATTTATTAAGTCATTAATTAATAATTAACGGACACCGTAATTACTCAGCCATTTCTGATTCTTTTGGATAGTGGGGCTATTATTGACTTGGACGTGGGGTTTGGGCCAAAGGTCTACTATTATACTTGGTCTTACTCGCACGACCGACCTGACAGGCTCTACCCTAGCCGCCGCTGTATCATATGGTTTCGCACCGTTCCAGATCTTAGCGCCACCACGCAATTCTTCTCCAGCCCTCCTTCCGGCGTGCACCGCGAGAAGGGACAGCAGTCCTCTGAACCCCGCCTTTCGTGATCCTGTATGGGAGAGGGGCGATCAGGTTTTTGGGGAGCACACTCCTGTGACTGCTGCCAGCGACGACTTCCTCAACGACAGCCTTCTTCCCCGACCTCGGTAACCTCTTCATCAACGACATGAGTGACAACATCAACCACAACGGTTCTGCTCCCGCTGTACAGTATGTGATTCTGTCCTCCTGGTTTAGTCTGCATCATTACTTTGATCTTTGAAGTTGTCGTCATGATCTATTTACTATTGATTTGCATTAAATCTCATAGTAAATTGCTCAAATATTCAACAATCCGATCCAAAAACCTGATTATAGGCAATTTACTCCAAGTGGTTTTGCTGCGCTTTTGAAGCCGCCTACTTTTAAGGGGGTGCAATATAAAAGGTGGCGCACAAGAGCAGTATATTGGTTTCATTGTGGGTAAGCCTGAGGGCGATCTTAATCCTATACAGCAAGAAGCTTTTAAGAACATGGATACCCTCTTCAAAGCCGCCCTGCTGAGTATTCTTGACGGTTCCATTGTGGATTCATATATGTTGTTTGACAGCAGCAAAGACATGTGGGCTGCGCTCAAGGCCACGTTTGGGGCCTCGGGCGCTGGCAACGAGTTGTACGTCATGGAGCAATTCTGTGACTACAAGATGACTGATGAGCACTCTATTATTCAGCAGACTCATGAGATATAGTCTCTCGCTAAGGAACTTGAGTACTTTAAGTGTGTGTTGCCGGACAAATTTGTTGTTGGGACCATCATTGCCAAGTTTCCACCTTCGTGGAACGATTTTGCTACTTCTCTGAAAAACAAGAGACATGAGTTTTCCGTTTCGGGTCTCATTAGCACTCTTGATTTTGAAGAGAAGGCGAGAGCAAAAGACACACGCGCTCGGGTCGCTGAGGGAGCTTCTAGTGCCCACATGGTACACAAAAAGAACTTCCAGCCCAACCAGCCCCAAAACAACAAGAACAAATCTCAGGGGAAAGGCAAGTTTGATGCAAAGAACAAGCCGTCACATTCTACCAACTTCAAGAAGAATTCACATAGCGGGAAGGGATACAAACCTCAATTTTGGTAGCACCGCACAAAATTTATATGGCTGCATCTACCTGCTGTCAGCTAACCTCATGGTGCTCCACGTATTCCTACATTCGTAACTAGGTACAATGACCACCACAAGATGAAATGAGCTTATTCTGACATTGACTTGCTGATTGCGGTGTGAAACGATCCTGTCATGTGTGGAGGAGCAAACAAGCAGTGCAGCCGAAGGTGGAAATCAACCAAGGACTTATGAAATTATATATAATCTTCCTCAGGCAGGTCAGTATCCCCTCCGTCCAGATGATCGTGTTTTGTCATGGCGAGCTATTGATATGTGCTACTGTTTTGCAACACCGTTTAAGTATAGCTATTGTTTTCCTATCTTTTCAGATTCAGGACAATGAAGATGATTTCAGGGGAACTGCACAATATGGACTCATGTTGAGTCATCTCTATTGCCGCATGTGTTTGCTGCAAATGTGTCAGCATCATTTGCAAGATGAGGCAGCTAGCTAGCTGTGGAGTTGCCAACATGCTCAAAGTGCTCGCAACATTGAGAAGAAACAAGCATGCCCAGGAAGTTAATGCGTGCGCAGGGAGGCCCTTTGCTCAGAGAAGCATCGGCTGATTTTCTTTATTTCCACACCTTCTCACAGCTTTGTATTGGTTATAGTATGGTGAATCATTGAGATGCATAAACATGCTGAACTTTTGTTCTTCTGAATGTTAGTATGCATACCGTATCTTCTAAAGCTTAGTTCAATGTGAATGTTGACTAGCATGTGAACCTTCACAATCTAGTAAGTATATTATAGGCCTGTTATTTGACACCTCACTTTGCCGCGCTACGCGACCAGTGTGAGTGTCTGCATCCAGTACCGCATCCTCTAATTTGGTGGATGCCAAGTTGAAAAAGGTTACTAATGAGTAGCCATAAGCTGGAAACGTCTCTTTTTTTTATTTCGAATGGGCAATAAGCTGGAGAGTGTCTCGGGCTTCCTCTAGCACAAGGCCCTCCAGTACGAAACACGGGCAGCCTACTAGGCCGATACAAAAGCCTATCCATCTTAAAGCCCATTTGTTTTTGTTTTTTGCGAGGAGAAGCCCATATTTCTTGAAGAGGGGGCGATCCCAGAAAAACACTCCTTCCTCCTCGCTTCCACTTATACTGCAGCTCGCTCTCCCGCTTCCGTCTCCCCCCAATCCACCCCGCTCCCCATCTTCCTCACTCGTCCAGAAAACCCCCGCTCACCTTCTTCCTCAATCGTACAGAAAACGCCTACTCCTCTTTTTCCACTCCTACAGAAAACCCCAGCCCTCCTTCTTCCCCACTCGCACTGCCACTAGGCTCGTCTCTCGCTACTCTGCTCAAACTCGTGAGCTCGGCGACGCCCACAAGGAAAATGTAGTCGGCTGGCCCCAGCACCAAGAAGATGAGGTTCCCGCCAGCGGCGACGCCAGTTGTAGATCCCGCACCCGGCAGTGCGGGGAGAAGCGGCGAGCCACCCCCCCCCACCTGGATCTGAGGAACCGGTAGAATCTCTAGTGGACCGCATCAGCAATCTCCCGGGCGTCATCCTTGAGGAGATCATCTTGCTTCTCCCCACCAAGGATTGCTGCCGCACACAAGTCCTCTCAACTCGGTGGCGCCCTCTATGGCGCACCGCGCCCCTCAATCTCGATTGTCGTCAGATGTCTGTCCTTCCTGAATTTGATCTCCTCAGAGCCATCGTCTCCTCTCACCGGCAGGGCCCCATTAAACGCCTCTGCATCCTGACACGCTACCTGTTGTCCATACCCGGCACAGTGGATGCTTGGCTGACATCCCCTGAATTCGGAAAACTCTAGCAGTTTGAGTTCTACCATTACCACGAAAGTTTCATACCATGAACACACCAATAATTCGTGCCCACACCACCATTGTCCATCTCGCGGTTTTCCTCCTCTCTCCACACCACCACCTTCGCCCGGTGCCATCTACCAGACAATCTGGTACAAATGCATCGACTCCCACTGCTAAAAAAAACATTTGCTTGTGGTGGTTTATCTGTCGGAGGCCTCACTGCACAGCATCATCCACTCCAGTTGCCCTGCCCTGGAGCGCTTGCTGATTGTTTTGGGAATAGAAATCCCTATCAGTTGTCTTCAAATAAAGTCACCTCACCTTAAAAGCATTGGAATTTGTTTTGAAGGACAGCAACTCATCATCGAAGATGCCCCTTCACTTCAAAGGTTGCTCCTTGATAATTGTGATAAACCTTCGCAATAAATGTCGTCTCTGCGCCCAAACTGGAGACCTTGGGTGTAATTCGTGATCCGTTTAATGATCACAGGAAGTTGGTATTTGGCTCCTCACTTTTTCAGGTACCGTATATTATCATCTACACATTTGTAATCATAAGCTGCATTTTTCATTTGTGCGCATAAGTTTTATATCATCTTGGATTACACTTTGGGTACTAATATTATGTTATATGCTCAATGAAGAGTTCGTCCATGGATAGCCTATCAATGCTGCTGGATTCTGTCAAGATCTTATATATCGAATGTCTAGTTTTGATCTGAACATAATTATTGGCTTGCTGCGATGCTTTCGATCTCTGGAGAATTTATATATAGAGGTGATGATTTCATGCACATTGAAAGCCCGTATATATTGTACTAGAATTAACCGTTCAGCTGTCGCTCTTTCGACATACTCTTTTTTCAGACCTTAACTGTTTTCAATCTTCATGTCTACTTAGGTACTGCGACCACATGGAGAAAAACGTATAACCAATCGGTGGCGTAATAAGCACCAGGATTTTCTCAGTTCTCATGACATTCGTTTGAGGACAATAACGATGGAAGATATGCATCCAACCAGGCAAACAGAAGCTTTGTCACATTCTTCCTGTTGAATGCGAGGTTACTATTGTCCATGAGGCTTAAGTTTTACAGCAAGAGATTTCTCACGGACGGACACGTTGAACAGCAAAAAAAGAAGTTTCAGGTGGACAAATGGGCTTCTGAAACGTGCTCGGCTTCTATTTACAACAAGTTGTAGTCATCCTGAAATAATTTTTTTGCACAGGATGTTGATTTTATGGATCAGACTGATCCATTTGTTTGTGACTGCGAAAAAGAGTGGTTGGGTTAGATGTTACTGCCATGTTCAATCTGGGTTTTGTCTAAAAATTTGATGAACAATTAATCCTTGGGCTTTTTGTACCGTTTGTAAGCTTGAGTTGCATGTTGTTGCCCTCGTACTCCCCTCCACCTGCCACTACACTGCCGCATCTTCCACGGTTACTGTTCGTTCCCGTCCGAGGCCTCGCCGTCGTTCTCTGCCTTGGTTTGCTCGCTGTGCCCGCCGCCGTCTGGCGTTGTCAACATGGTCAACAACCAAGAGGAATCAGGAGATGACTGTACGTGGAGAGGCTGACAGTAGGGACCCACCAGGGTCATTGCATTACGCAAGCAGGTGCCTCGTTATTACAAGCCAAAAAAATACTTCCTCCTAATTGTCTGACAACTAGGTCCCACGCCATTGTCAATGTAGTCAATAAACGAGAAAAATACACAACGAGCGGATAACACCAGGGACCCAGGAGCTCAACTGCGTGCTGTGCGGGGGCTGTGGCCCGTCTAGCCCACGCTTACGCTTTTATTTAAGCACATGACGAGCCAGTTGATATCTTTTTTCTTTCTGAAAATGGCTAGCCCAGTTCTTTTTTTTGGAGAATACCAAAACCGAGGCCTACTTGCTTTTCTCAGCCCTGCTGGGCTGCAAATCTTTCAAGACGAGGAGGGATGTAAGTAGTAAGAAATGGGCTTCCCCAGAAAATGGGCTATAAGTTGTAAGAAATGGGCTGTAAATTTTTAAACCAAAGCCAACGGGCAATTACATTAAAATATCATTTTTCTGGATTTCTCTACTCTCTACTCTTATAAAAACCAAAGCCAACTGGCAATTACATTAAAATATCATCTTTTCTCCCACAAGATAAACTACTCATACAAATGCATCTTCATGTTCCGTGCAACGCACGGGCATCTTGCTAGTTAAGATTTTAAATTTCATTCTTTTTGCGGAGAATTCTTTTTTGAATTTATTTTGATATAATTTTTTAAAAATTATTTTTAACGTGACTCAAAATTTCATGATTAAAAGAGTTCGGACCCCACCGAAATATGCAAAATTTCGTTGAATATTTTTGCAGTGCCCAGAATATATGGTCTGTAATGCTAATAAAAATAATATGGGCTTCAAATATCCTTAAGAATTAGCGAATGGGCTGTAAATTATTGAAAATAATGGCAAATGGGCTGTATGCTGCTTTCCACAGATTTGGAGGCTGACTTCTGGGCCTACTAGGTTGACGATGACGCTGTCCTTTTTTTTTTGACGCGTATGCAAGGCTTTGTCAACTTAGTCAACACAGAGCAGTGACTGTTGGATATCCATCCAACGACCGCCGTGCTTCTTCAATATCTGGTCTTCCTGCTCCAGCCGCCCAAACCAGCATCGGCGGGACTGCCTGCTCCCTCCTCTCGTGGCTAGCTGTGCTGCCGCCAGGCCATCCCTCTACCCACCCGCACATCCTGTTATTTTCCGGCGACGTCAGCCTCACCCCGCAGCTGACCAGTCCGCGCTCGTACTCCCCTCAGCGTGGGCATCCGCTGCGATGGCTTCACCGGCTTCGGGTCGTTCACTTCCTGGGCCTCGCCCTCGTCCACCGTGTTTGTGCTCTCGACGCGGTGAGGTCAACATGGTCAACATACGACAGCCATCGGAAGAGTCTGACAGCAGGGGCCCACACAAGGAAATGCCTCCTTATTACGCGCAAAATAATGATTCCTCCACTTGACAGGTGGGACCCACCGGAAGGGCCTCTATATTTCGTGAAAAAAATGTTCCCTCCGCTGTCAGCTCGGACCCACCAGCTATATCTTCGCATGCAAGGAAGTGCCTCCTTATTACGCACAAAGAAATGAATAGCCCCCTGCTAGCTGGGACCCACCATATTGGGAGGCTGACTTGTGGGCCTACTAAGTTGACGGGGACAGAGCGCTTTGTCAACTTAGTCAATATGAACGATTTTAGCTCTAGTGACCCTACGATGTCCATCCAACGGCCATAGTGCTTCTTCAACCTCTGGTCTCCTTGCTCCAGCCGGCCAAACCAGCGTCAGTCGTGCCACCTGCTCCTGCCTCCCGTGGCCGGCTGTGCTGCCGTGGAGGCCTCACCACCCCCTACTACTCCCACCGCTGGCCAGGCCATCCCTCTGCTCACCCACACCCCCTGTTATTCTGCGGCGATGGCAGCCTCACACCCCAGCCGAACCAGTGAACCCTTGTACTCCTCTCTGCGTGGGCTTCCACTGCCGCGTCTTCCCCGGCTCGGCGTCGTCCCCTTCCTAGGCCTCGCTGTCATCCACCGCCCTAGTGCCCTCGGCGCGGTGTGGTCAACGTGGTTAAGGAACGACTTCCATCGGAAGAGTACTGTACGTGGAGAGGCTGACAGCTGGGTCCACGGCCGCAGCAAGGAAGTGCCTCCTTATTATGCGGAAAATAATGATTCCTCCACCTGACAGTAGGGACTCATTCGCAAAAAAAATGATTCGCCCCCTGACTGCTGGGACTCACCAGCTACATCTTCGCATGCAAGGAAGTGCCTGACAGTCGGGACCAACCTGGTCGAAGCATACGTAGCGTTGTCATTCTGGTCGCGAACGTGTACGTACATTCTGGTCGATGTAGAGGCGTGCAGGTGTCGTAGTAGAGGCACGCACGTAGCATGTATACGTACGTACAGCGGCCAGTGTGCAAGAAAGTAAATACGGCCACGTACGTACATACGAGCGGGATCTCGAACGCCTACTCGCGCATACGTACGACCAGGGCTCGTGTACATGGCTGGGTCAGAACGGAGAAACTGCATCATCGTCGTGTTCACGGGGAGGCAACGGAATGCGTCGTGTTCATGGGGAAGCAACGGAATACGCCGTGTTCATCGGGAGCCAACCGGCTTGGACGGAACAGTCGATGGAAACGAGGCCTAGCGTACCGTAGAACGGAGGAAACGGCCTTGTGTTCGACTGGCCACGGTCGAAACGGGGTCATGTTCATCGGGAAGGGTCTGGCATACCGCAAAACGGAGGAAACGAACATCTCTTGGACCTCCTACGGTCAAAATTGGGTCATGTTGATTGGGAGGGGTGTGGCGTACCACAAAATGGAGGAAACGGACTTGTGTTGGAGCGCTACGGTCGAAATGGGGGTCCTGTTCATCGGGAGAGGTGTGGCGTACCGCAAAACGGGACTCCACGGGATACTGTTCATCTCCACCGTGGACCTCCTCCAGCCTCCACGGACTACTGTTCATCCACTGTCGACCTCCTCCAGCCTCCACCTGCGACTGTTCATCCACGGGCTCCTGTTCATCCAGCCTCCACCGCGTGCTCCTCCACCGGCTACTGTTCAACAAGCCCTCTCCATGGGGTCCTGCTCAACCACCCCTCCACGGGCTACTGTTCATCCAGCCCTCCACCGGCTACTGTTCAACCAGCCCTCCACCGGCTACTGTTCAACCTTCCCTCCACGGGGTCCTGTTCATCCAACCCTCCATGGGGTCCTATTCATCCATGCCCAACCGGCTCGATCGGTCGGGGTCCTATTCATCCACCGGCAACACCACGGGGTCCTGTTCATCCAACCCCCTACCGGGAACT